>NC_059204.1:5137873-5437873 GCF_020615455.1 Coregonus clupeaformis | reverse complement strand
GCTGTACAAAGGATCTACACAAAAAGTGGAATGAAAACACTGTTGGTGAGTTCAGGTAGTGTCAGAATGATCTGAAACTCGTATTTCTGACATGGAAAAAACATTTGAACCATTTACAACCTTAATAATGTGGATAACCTCGTTTGACCATGTTGTCTCTTTGTCAACAACAGTTGGTGCGTGATCAATAATATTAAGGAAGTCTCAAGGTTCTGCTTGCCTGAGTTAGAATACCTCATGATAAGCTGTATACCACACTATTTACCAAGAGAGCTTTCATCTATATTTTCCGTAGCTGTCTATTTACCACCACAGACCGATTCTGGCACTAAGACCTCACCCAACGAGCTGTATAGGGCCAGAAGCAAACAAGAAAATGCTCATCCAGATGCGGTGCTCCTAATGGCTGGGGACTTGCAGGGAAACTGAAATCCGTTTTACCTCATTTCTACCAGCATGTCTCAGGCAAAAAAACACACAGAGGCGCATGCAAAGCTCTCCCTCGCCCTGCATTTGTCAAATCTGACCATAACGCCATCCTCTTCATTCCTGCTTACAAGCAAAAACTCAAACAGGAAGTACCAGTGATGTGCTCAATATGGAAGTGATCCGATGAAGCGGACGCTAAGCTACAGGACTGTTTCACTAGCACAGATTAGAATATGTTCCGGGATTCATCCGATGGCATTGAGGAGTTTACCACATCAGTCACCGGCTTCAATAGTCCCCACAGTGACGTTACGTGCATACCCTAACCAAAAGCCATGGATTACAGGCAACATCTGCACTGAGCTAAAGGCTAGAGCTCCCACTTTCAAGGAGCAGGACACAAATCCGAATGCTTATAAGAAATCCCCCTACAGCCTCCGACAAACCATCAAACTGGCAAAGTGTCAATATAGGACAAAGATCGAATCCTACTACACCGGCTCTGACCCTCATCTGATGTGGCTGCAGGGACAGACGGATTACCAGGATGCGTACTCAGAGCATGCGCTGACCAGCTGGCAAGCGTCTTCACAGACACTTTCAACCTCTCCCTGACCCAGTCTGTAATACCCATATGTTTCAAGCAGACCACCATAGTCCACATGCCCAAGAACTCCAAGTTAACCTGTCTAAATGACTCGCCGCATAACACTCACATCTGTAGCCATGAAATGCTTTGAAAGTGTGGTCATGGCTCACATCAACACCATCATCCCAGATACCCTGGACCCACTCCAATTCGCATACCGCCCCAACAGATCCACAGGTGATGCAATCTCTATTGCACTCCACACTGCCCTTTCCCACCTGGACAAAAATAACACCTACGTGAGAATGCTGTTCATTGACTACATAGTGCCCTCCAAGCTCATCACTAAACTAAGGACCCTGGGATTAAACACCTCCCTCTGCAATTGGATACTGGACTTTCTGACAAGGTTAGGCAAAAACATCTGCCACACTGACCCTCAACACAGGGTCCTCCTGTCATTAGCCCCCACCTGTACTCCCTGTTCACCCACGACTGTGTGGCCGCACACGACTCCAACACCATCATTAAGTTCGCTGACAACACGACGGTGGTGGGCCTGATCACCGACTACGATGAGACAGCCTAGAGGGAGGAAGTAAGAGACATGGCAGTGTGGTGCCAGGACAACAACCTCTCCCTCAACGACAGCAAGGCAAATGAGCTGATCGTGGACTACAGGAAACAGAGGGCAGAGCACGTCAAGTTCCTCGGTGTCCACATCACTAATGACCTATCATGGTCCAAACACACCAACACAGTCGTGAAAAGGGCACGACAATGCCTCTTCCCCCTCAGGAGGGTGAAGAGATTTGGCATTGGCCCTCAGATCCTCGAAAAGTTCTACAGCTGCACCATTGAGAGCATCTTGACTGGCTGATTCACCACTTGGTATGGCAACTAATCAGCACCCGACAGCAAGGCGCTACAGAGGGTAGTGCGTATGGCCCAGTACATCACTGGGGCCGAGCTCCCTGTCATCCAGGAACTCTATACCATGCGGTGTCAGAGGAAGGCCCTAAAAATTACAGTTACAGTTAATCAAATGGCTACCCAGACTTTCTGCTTTTCACCCCTACCTACATGTGCATAGTACTTCAATCAATCACCTAACCAAACCTATATGTACATATTACCTCAATCATTCACCCCAACTACCTCGTACCCCAGTACACTGACTCGGTACCGTTACTCCTTGTATATGTTCTAAAATGTAAAATGTATATAGCCTTGTTATTGTTATTTTCTTGTGTTATTTTCTTGTGTTACAATTTTTTTTTTTTTTACTATTTGCTAATTGTCTTACTTTTTAACTACATTGTTGGGAAAGGGCTTGTAAGTAAGCATTTCATGGTAAAGTCTACACTTGTTGTACTCGGCGCATGTGATAATTAAAATGTAACTTGTCAACTTTAGCAAGATAGCAAACTAACTAAATTGTGAGCAATGTTAGCTAGCTAACTGGATTAGCTCGCTAACTCCTTGATCGCTCTCTTGTCTCATTTACCACTTCACCAACTGGAATATACATGTTTCTGATGAGCATTTGAATGGAGCATCAGTTAACACAGTTGCCACAGGAGATTACTTCTCTGTCTTGGTATCTACCTGAGAGGCGGGCAGCAGTTGACCAGAGCGATGGTCCTGGAAACGTATCCATCACCCCGGTCCCCAAACTCAGCCTGGGTCTCATGGAACATCTCCACCTTTCTCTGGAAACTGGACACAGTAACATTATGAAATTAAATCCATATATTGATTCACATGGAGGTTGTTGATTGAACTCATTGTCCATGTCTTTATAAGCACATCTTCTCCTCACCTGTATAGGAAGTCAGACAGTCCATTGAGATTGCAACGGGCCACCCTGGCCCCCAGAAACTGGCTTACAGCTGTGGATCTGTCCAGGTCGACCTTCAGTCTCTGTAACAACCACACACAGACACTGATCAGAGCAGGAACTTCAAAATCCAACCATCCGAAATAGGTCACTCCTATATTAATGGGAGATTTACAAATGTCTTAGAGTTGTTTGCCACAATGTCCAATGGTGACCTACATATCTACTGTAGGTCACCTGAGTGATAATGTGACAGACCTGGATGACAGAGCGGGCCAGATTGGACTGGTACTCTTCTATATGCAGCGTTTGGGCCCACCGTCTCTCCTCCTCATCCAGAACCTGAGTGAGCTCTGTGGACACCTTCTCCTGCAATAAACAACAGAACACACACAACCATAAAGTCCATTGCCTACCCAAGAGACAAGTATGGGCAGTTTCATTACTACTAGATTAGCGCCAGAACCATTACCTCGGTAAATGGGAATTATTTCCCCTGACAGTGTTCAGTATTAAATGGGCAATTCCACCACTTTTCAACCTAATTTTCATTATCTCCATCACAGTACCAGTCTCTACATATGTGAAAATGGCGCATGTCTATGTATTGTAGAAAGATATATGAAGTAAAAAAGTTCTACCCGATGACATCATCAAAAGTCAAAACATTTTAAAAACAATGATTTTCAAACACTATGTGATTTGCGGTGACTTGGGGTGCAAGAAAATGTCCTCCAAATAAAATGAAATAAAATTGAATTTGTCACATGGGCCGAATACAACGGGTGTAGACTTAACCGTGAAATGCTTGCTTACGAGCCCTTCCCAACAATGCAGAGTTAAAATGTATAATAAAAAGAAAAATAGTAACACAAGAGGAATAAAATGCACAAGAATGGAGCTATATACAGGGAGTACCAGTACCAGATCAATGTGCAGGGGTATGAGGTATTTGAGGTAGATATGTACATGAAGGCAGGGTAAAGTGACTAGAAACACGTTTTGAAAATCACAGTTTTTCTTACTTTTAATCCTACCCCTGTGATGTAACAGAGAAGCATTTTTTAGTACCTTTCTTCTTATCTTTTTAACCACAGATCAAAGAGATGCGACATTTTCACACATGTAGACACTAGTATAGTGCTGGAGATAATGAATATGAGGTTGAATTGCACTTTAAAAGCAGTGTGATTTTACCCTGACAGTGTTCAGGCAGTCCTGTTCCAGTTGGTCCACTGTGTCTTGGTGCAGTAGGGGTTCCAGAGGGGAGTAGTTAATCGGGGTTTTCATGCCAACGGTGCCCAGGACGTCTCTTAAAAATACGATAGGGAGAGTGAGGAAGAGAAAATATGTGTCACTATCCAGTCAAGTCTCACATTTCAGATCTGATCGAATACCTGTAAAAATCTATGTTAATATTCACTTACATGGACTTCTTGATGTTCTTATCTTATATAAAAATTGTTTGTCCCCATAGGAGAACCCTTTCTGGTTCCAGGTAGAACCCTTTGGTGGTGAAACAGGTTCTACTAAGAATGTATAACATTGTATTAGTGAAAGGGTTCCACTGGAACCAAAAATGGTTAATGGGCGCATGAGTTGTAAGGCTAACGTAGCCGACTGTAGACGGATGTCGACAAGAGAAGTCAGGGGAGGTGCATCTGCGACAGCCGAAAATGTCGAACACTGTTGTGGTTTTCCTACAGCAAGGCTTAGATGAACATGGCAGTATCAACATAGTTGCCATTGTTTATGAACGTTTTTCTTTATAATGTCAAAATAAGCATGTATAACCCCCAGATCACACACTCACAAACTGAAATCATGTGTGTACATTGTACAATCAATTGGTGAGAGAGAGGTCTCAAATATCACATTCATTTCTGAACTCTTGTCCAAAGGACCTGTACATCCATGAATGTGTTTCTATTGTAGTATCTGAAAGTCTATGATTTTGCTGACGTTTGCAAATGGTGTGATAGATGAACTTTACTCTGCTTTGCTGAAACATCTGGAAAGCATTACTACATAGGCTTCTTGGAATAGAGGACATTTGGAGATATGTGGAGGCCAGGGATTGGTCTATCAAAAACCAGCCATCTTATGTTACATAGGATATAAATACCATGTTTTGAACAAAGGACGGGGGAATAACATATTAGAGATTGGGTCAGTTGTTCTCCGGATTTCTGCAGGAGTCTGTAAATTGATACTGTAATCTTTTATGTAATAAACCATTATAATCAAGGACAGTGTCAGCGGATTTCTTGTCATCACAGCATATCAGCATTGTTGTCTTGACACCACAGAATGGCGACGAGGATTTGGGACGTGTTGCGTCTTTTCTCAGCGTTCCATTCATGGGCTACGAAGTGACTCCCGCTCAAGAGGCATGCAGATACGGTGAGCTATCTCACAACTTTGGGCGCTGGTCAGTTTGTGTGCTGTGTGTGTGCGTTGAGGAGATGTACCGTCAAAGGACTTGTGTGTGCGCTTTGCTGTTATTTGCTGTGTGATGAGAATCCGTTCTAAATTTCTAAATTTGTTTGCGTTGGGAGCAACGCAAACAGGGGGGAGTGTCTATAGGAATTGTTAACACTGGGCACACGGATATTTGGCTTGAATAAAATTAAAAGGAGTGTCCAGGAATAGCATGAAAGAATAAGGCCAGGAAATAAGGAAAAAGTATACTTTTAGGACGTCGCTGATTTAAGGAAGCCCTCAAACGAGGCGATCCTTAAGATGGGCCATAAATCCTAGGAGAGTCACTAGGTTGACTTTCGGGTCAGTTCTGGGAACTGTGAGTTTGTGGAAGATACATTTAATTGTACATTACCTCTCGACATATAGTTGACGAGGTATGTGTTCGAAGTAACCTCTCATTGAATATCTGCAACTCGAGGTAGCAGAAATGTAGGAAGGAACAATGAGAAATAAGGAGCGACGGTAGCATGCTTAGTGTATTGTATGAACGGATGCATTCTTGTTGAATTGTGTGAGTGAGAGAGCCTATGTGTGTGTGTAAATGGGGAGGTCCGAAATAACGGAGGGACAGCTGGTCTGTCTGCTTTCTGTTGTTTAGCTTGGAGAGAGCTGCTTGGGAGAACTCCTCTCGCTTTGAAATCGCACTGGTGAATGAGCTGCGCATGCATGGGATTTTATGAGTTTAGAGTTACGTAGAGCAAATATGCCACTCCCCTGCCTGCACTGAGCTGCTGTGACACGCAGACTTAGTGCTGCAGGGATGTGAAAAGGGAGGAGACTTTGAATACACACGGATAAAGTATTCTGTTTGATAAGTGGCTGTTGCTTAACTATGAAACTATTTGATTGAGATCTATTGAATTTATAAATGAGAGATATGTTGACAGATTAAAAATAATAATTAAATAAATAAATTAAATAAAATGTTATTGCGCTATTTATAATATTCCTGAGTTCAGCTGTTTGCTTATTTCTTAGCACGAATGTGAACATAGGTATGCATGAAATACTAAATTGTTGTCTGTTTCCTTTGTTCTCCTGTCATGTGAGAGACGAGAAGGAGGAGACAGAGAGAGAGAGAGGAGGTGCTGACCAGTGCGTCACGCGACAGTGTGTGCTGCTCCGGATCCAGTCCAATCAAGGCCAGTACTGTTCTGTTCACAAACTTACTTTCCCATACAGGATATTGTGTGTACCTAGCATATTTCATGTTGTGACAATTTAACAGGGACTTGGCAACAGACTGATCAATTGATGTAATTAAGAATTGCACATTGGAGTTTTTTGTGCATGGGTTGGTTTGATTAGAGTTGTGTTGGAAATCCAGCACTGACATTACTCTGTAAAATTAAGGTAATTGGGTGCTTATTAAGCAATTGGTTTGTGGGTGCTGTAGTGTTGCTGGATTACAGGTCTTTCTTTTTTGGATTGCTCTGAAGTTGACTAGTTTCCTTTACTTTTCCTGATCGGATGTGGTAAGATTGCCACTAATCAATAATTTGGTAAAATAAAAATTAAATAAAAAAGATTTAATAAATTTATTTTAAAAATATATATCTTGATAAATTAATTAATTGATTAATTAATTAATTAATTTAAATTTTAAAAAAAGATTGGAGGGATTGATAAACAACATAGCTAAAAGTTTTTGGGGTTTACAAATGTATTATTTAAAATAGTAATAATAAAATAATTCACAATAAAGGAATATAAAAGAGTTGTTACAATGGGGAAAAAGGACATCAAAACTACAAAAGTAATTACTCCTGTTGATGTAGTACAAAATAGTAATCCTCTAGTTAATGGTATTGCAAGGTTATCTGGAAAATGGAATAAACGTTGGCCTGACATTGAACAACCATGGCCAGTGGAAGGGACTCTTAACCCAGACGTCATCAACATAATGAAAGTGCTTGTGTCGACTTATAAGGCAGATCAAAAGAAGGGGGAAAAAGGGGAACAACGTAAAGAAAAGAGACAGAGAGCTGGGTGTTCTTAAGCTGTTTGAAAATGAAGGACAAAAACTGATAAAAAAAGGAGAGTTTAAGGACGTCTATCCTCAGCTTCCAGTGATCATTCAGGAGGGTGATTATTGCATTAGAGATGAAGATGAACAAATAATAGAGAGAGGACAAGCAGAAACGACCATAAAGATGAATCCAAACTCCAAAAGTAAGAAGAAAACTAGATGTCTGGAAACTAAGGGTGGAGTGAGGTTCAGGAGGATGGAACTTGAAGATGATGATGATGATGATCAGAGTGATTCAGAAGAGAATCATGGGTGGATATGACCCTGTGATCAGACAGAGGTTGGTCAGAGCGGAAAGAAGGGGTGATGGAAGTTGGAAGAAGAAGAATACAAGAGATTCGAGTTCTGATGAAAGTGAAGATGGAGACAGCGATGAAGATTTGGAGATTAAAGGTGCTTCATATTAAAGAGGATTTTATCCTACAATGACTAACACAGAAGAAATAGAAAAAGATATAGATCGATGCATATCATGCTTGGATAAGGCAAATAATTTAGAAGAAGTAAGAGAACTGGAAGAACAACTCAAGAAGCTGAAGATACAGAAGAAAAAACTGCTGAAAAAAGGATCCCAAGAATTGGAGAAGAGGTATACATTGAGGCCAAGACAAGGGAGCACAAGTAAGAAGATGATGCCAGTGATAATTCGAGGACAGAACCTGGAGTATAAGCCTTTGTAGAATACTGATATGTCAGATATACTTGAGAAGCTGCCTACTCTTCAAGATGGACCATATCCTTGGATTTCAAAGTTGGAAGAAATTACGGTGGGAACACAGTCTGCCATAGGAGACATTAAAAGACTTTTGGCTAATCTCCTTGGGATTCCAGGTATGGAAGACATTTTTCAGAGAGCTGGACTTCATCGATATGTGGGGACTGCGGTGAATGATCCTGAATTGTTGGCTGCAAGTAGAAATCGGCTGTGGAGAGCACTGAAAGATATGTTTCCAACAAATGTGCATCCTGACAACATTCTGATTGACTCACTAGGACAACAAGAAAATCCGAGAGCCTATGTGTCAAGAGTTCATCAAGTGTGGAGAAATATTACCGGAAATGATCCAGATGTGAGTCAAATTGAGCAGTCAATTTTGAGAGCTAAACTACAGATGGGACTGCCCTCACCAGTAAGGAGCAAACTGGCAGAGGTGGTTGGACTTGGAAGCATGACAAAAGGTGTTTATACAGATCATATAGCCCATCAAGTGGATCTGTACCGGAAAAAGGAACACAACCAGAAAGAACAGGACCAAGAAACTCTCAGAAAACTCAATGAAATACAACTGGTGGAGAATAAGAAGGAGAAGAAACAAGCTTTGGTTATGCAGAATCAGTGTGCACCAAATCAACAATCACTGCCACAGCTTCAACCGAACCAGTTCCAACCGCAATTGTACCAACCACCAATAGCAGGACCAGTTGTTTCATATCCACAGCCAGTTTCTGGACAGACACAGAATTGGAGAGGAAGAGGACGAGAAGGCTTAGGAAGAGGAAGAGGAGGAAGATTCAAGCCATAGTTCCAGCAATCTTCAGAAGTGTGTTATAATTGTGGACAGGTTGGTCACTTTGCCCGTGAGTGTAATGGGCCAGGAGGAAATACCAGAGGAAATTTCAGAGGAAGATACAGGGGCCAGTCAAGATCATCTGGAGGACCGGTGAACCCTTATAGGGGCCCGGAGCAAGGATTCTAGAGGTGCCCAGAAGATCCGAAAGGGGGGTGTCAGCTGGTAGCATCAGGACCGGAAAAAGATCCAACAATTGAGGTGAAAGTAAACAAACGACCATTGGAAGTGATGGCGGATAGCGGAGCTGCTTTTACCTGTGTTCGGCCTGAAGATGCTACACATCTCCCTATGTCCAATCAACTAATTAGGACAATCGGATTTGAGGGAGTGAAACAGCTGATTCCTCTTACGGAACCATGAGCTCTGCTATGAAAATCAGAAAATTACAATACCCATACTGGTATCGGAACATATACCTATCGCATTGTTGGGAAGAGATGCATTGTGTAAATTGAACTGTACAATAAAATGTACACCAGACGGCTGTCTGGTAGAAGTGCCAAAGGAAAAGGTTTACCAATTGTTGATGACGACAGAGATGGATTCTTCTTCAGTATTCTGGATTGGAAATCTCAGTGAAGATTTTTTGAAGCAGGCTAAGATATGGGAGAAATTCATTGTGGCAAATATGCCAGATGCGAGGCTTCCGGAATATCCATTTCATTGTACGCTCAAGTATTTCAAGAATGCTGCCCAATCGAACTCAGAGGAATGGTTGAGTCATCAACCAAAGAAAGTTCAACTCAGCTCATGTTGCATAATTTTAGGACCACAAGCAGCAGCTATGAAGATAAACACAGACGATTATCTGGATAAAGAATTTGAGATTGAGAAGAGTGTGCCACATATGACCTTGTTGGTTTCTGAAGGCTATGAGCAGAAGCAAATAGGAGAAATGATGACAGAAGCAGAGAAAGCTGTTTTCGTACCAATGAAAGAGAATTTGGCGATTTGGAGGAGTGAAGATCAGCGATTTCGCAAAATCATGATTTCGGCTCAAGGACAAGGAGAGCCACAAGCTGTACGGATGACACATTAATCTATTTGCAGTGCGAAGATTGATTCAGACCCTATGAAAGAGGAGATGTTGCAACAAGTTCCAGAATGTTTGTGGTCTCAACACAGTACTGATATTGGACTTGTGAAATCAGCCCAACCGGTGGAAGTTGAACTTCGACCAGGAGCAAGACCTCCTTGGAAGAATCAGTATCCATTGAAAGATGAAGCAATCCAAGGAATTGAACCACAAATTGAAGGACTTTCGAAAACAGGTGTTTTGAAAAAAATAAAAATAATCCTCAGAGTAACAATCCTTTGTGGTCTTTGGAGAAACCATGAGGGGTTGATAGTAGCACCTCTAGACCTATTAGGTCTGATGATTCAGGAAGCACATGGGTTAGCTCATGTTGCAAGGGGGGAGGTTAGGAGAAAGATCACAAAGGAGTATGGTTTTTGGGCACCATATTTGCTTTAACAGGTTGACTATGTCATAGGCAGGTGCACAATCTGTCTGAAAAATAATGTTCGCAGGGGTGTGACTGTTCTTCCTGGTCACATTCCTACACAGAGAGGTCCTATGCGTGAGTTGGTTATCGACTTTGTTGATATGATAAAACCAGTTAATGGGAAAAGATACATGTTGGTGGTTGTAGATAGATTTTCACGATGGCTGGAGGCCTGTCCAACTAAGCGAAAAGATGCTCAGTCGGTTGCTAGGTTCTTGTGTAAAGAAGTCATAAGCAGGTGGGGACTTCCCGATCAAATATCCTCAAATTAGTGGGAGAGAGTTTTGTGGATAAATCAGTGAAATGGTTTTTGAAAAAATTGGGGAAAAGTCAGAAAAAAAAATAGAAAAAAAATAGTTATGAAAACGAGGGTTGAAATAACTCTAGGAAATTTTGAACATCTGATTGTGGGATAATCATATTATTGTGATATTTAGTATTTTCTTATGAATCAAAGGGGGGAAATGGAATGTGATTCATTTTATATATCATTTTTATATTATTGTTGATATTGATGTTTTAATTTGCATGTGTTGCTTTGAAAAAGATACTGGTTGGTGTTTTCTTTTCTTCCAGAAGTATATGGGGAATGTGTAGAGTGGGATTCAAATACTCAAACATGGACAATATGAATGGACTGGAGGAAGTAGAACAAGGACGGTGTGGAAATGTTCAGATTCCATCATCGACGTTGCATTGAAAGTCGACACTGTGGAGGAGCTGCAGTGTAGTGGACTACATTCCAGTGTTATATTCTTTCTGTATTAATTATTGAAGAATGATGTTTTCTGTTGTTGGATGCATGTGGGGACCTCAGATGTTTTTGTTTATTTCGTTGAAGCTTAGGGATATTGGGTCTAGGCAGGGACAGAGAGAATCCACAGGAGGGTCCGATGGGTCGACCAGCCTGAATGTGGACATTTTTGATTGTATTTTGTTTTCTGAGGTTTTCATGTGTATTCAATTGAATCATAGCTTAAAATGCATTGATAAAGATTTATGAATTGATCTGGAGTACTTAGGTGGTCGCCTGGGGCAGAGGGGCCGTGAGAGAATTTTCCTGTCTTGATTGATTGATGGATATTTGGAATGAAAGCTGCCAGACAGGTTTTTCGCTCTTACACTCCATAACAATTTATTTACACTCCATAACAATTTATTTACATTCCATAACAATTTATTTACACTCCATAACAATTTATTTACACTCCATACAAAAATGTGTCTATATAAAAATGTGTTTACTCTCCATAAATGTTGGTTTATTGCTAAAGTTACTCAAGAACAAAAATAGTTATTTGTCATAATCCTATTATTTTTGTTTTCGAGACTTAATTAGTCTCGAAGGGGGGAAATATGTAGTATCTGAAAGTCTATGATTTTGCTGACGTTTGCAAATGGTGTGATAGATGAACTTTACTCTGCTTTGCTGAAACATCTGGAAAGCATTACTACATAGGCTTCTTGGAATAGAGGACATTTGGAGATATGTGGAGGCCAGGGATTGGTCTATCAAAAACCACCCATCTTATGTTACATAGGATATAAATACCATGTTTTGAACAATGGACGGGGGAATAACATATTAGAGATTGGGTCAGTTGTTCTCCGGATTTCTGCAGGAGTCTGTAAATTGATACTGTAATCTTTGATGTAATAAACAATTATAATCAAGGACAGTGTCAGCGGATTTCTTGTCATCACAGCATATCAGCATCGTTGTCTTGACACCACACTATGATTTGTAACAATTTTTGATGTATGTAATGTGAAGTATTATTCAGTATTATTCATTCATTATTCTACTATTTCATGTATTTTTATTCATTTGTTTTTGTTTATCTCATGATTGATTGTACATATGCTATCAGATTGCAGGGTGGGGGGTGGGAGTTTTTAAAGATATGAATAGAAATAATGAAAACGTAATGCGAAAATAAATATTACATTCATTTGTATATATCCAACGTATACCAAAGGAATCAGAGTAAAGTTGGTCCCTGTTTCAGTCAAGTCTTTGGTCACTTTCACGTGAGTCAAACAAAAACACCCTAATGATTGGTTGACAATGGATCCTACCACAATGCAGGTGATGGCTGCAGGATGAAGTTCGTGAAGAGAAACTGCAGAAACGTGCACTTGACTGCAGTTTAAACATCATAACCTTTGATCACATGGTTTTTGTAAAGTTCATGCAGTCGACATGTAGGCACAAGTCTGAAAATGTTTATCCCCATAATGCAACACACGTTGAAAGGCAGTGACCAACGATGGTCACCGACTTGCAGTGGTGGAAAAAGTACCCAATTGTCATACTTGAGTAGAAGTAAAGATATGTTAATAGAAAATGACTCAAGTAAAAGTGAAAGTCACCCAGTAAAATACAACTTGAGTAAAAGTCTAAAAGTATTTGGTTTTAAATATACTTAAGTATCAAAAGTAAATGTAATTGATAAAATTTACTTAAGTATCAAAAGTAAATGTACAAGTATAACTCATTTCAAATTCCTTATATTAAGCAAACCAGACGGCACCATTTTCTTGTTTTTTTAAAATTTACGGATAGCCAGGGGCACACTCAAACATTCAGACATAATTTACAAACAAAGCATTTGTGTTTAGTGAGTCCACCAGATCAGAGGCAGTAGATGACCAGGGATGTTTCTCTGAATTGTGCGTGAATTGGACCATTTTCCTGTCCTGCTAAGCATTCAAAATGTAACGAGTACTTTTAGGTGTCAGGGAAAATGTATGGAGTAAAAAGTACAGTATTTTCTTTAGGAATGAAGTATAAGTAAAAGTTGTCAAAAATTAAAATAGTAAAGTACAGATACCAAAAAAACTACTTAAGTAGTACTTGAAAGTATTTTTACTTAAGTCCTTTAAACCACTGCCGACTTGACAAAACTGATCCACTCGAACGCACCCATTTTCATAGGGTTTTCCTATGGGGACAATTAAATAACCCTTTATGGTTCTAGGTAGTACCTTCTTTTCTAAGAGTGTATACATTTAATGTTGTTATGTTATGAGTTGACACTGACCTGTTGTAGATGTTGTAGAACCAGTCCAGCATAGAGTAGACGTCAGTGATCTGAAGCTGGGAGCTGGTAATGATTTTCAGGCGTCGGGCCACCGCCCGGTGGTAGCTCTGTACATACACCTGGAAGGCCTGGAACTCCTCCGGGTAGACCGACACCACGTTCCTCCGTGCTGCATCCAGGTCGTCCACCATGCGTCCCTTTAACCTCTCCAGGTAAGAGGCTAGCTGCCCCGCCTGAGTGTCCACCTGCTGGGGCAGGCTCCAGTCTGCCGCCTCCGCCACCGCCTGCCGCCATTTCAGCTTGAGCTGACGGGGTCGTTGGCTATGATGGGGCAGGAGGCCCTCCCTTAGGGGCTGGGTCTGGGTCTCCTCTCTCTGGGCCTGGGCAGTGTCAGCCTGCTCCTCCTGCTGAATGACCAGCACCACTAGTCCCAGGTTGGGCCCGGCCGTGGGCTGGCGGAGGGATTCCCTCACCACGTCCCACATCTCCTTCTGCAGGGCCTCATACAGCAGCTCCACATCCTTAGCCTTGCGCCTGCTGGCGTTCCGTGAAGCATTGGGGCTGGAGGGGTTGTCGAAGGACCCGGGAGGGGTCACTCCGGGAGGCGTCAACGGAGGAGTGGGGGGGTGGGGCAGGAAGGCCAGCAGCTCGCACTCGTGCTCCAACTCCTGGATGTGTGTGTCGGCCAGGAGGAGGTCCCTCTGATTGACCAGCTGTAGGATCTCCAGCACTGAGGGAAGGAGAGATAGAGGAATCCCTTTCATACTGTTTAGTCTATTGGTTTGTACAGAGTATTACCGTGTGGGTAGGAACGGGTAGGGTAAGTGAGGAGAAAAAGTACATGTTTTCATCAGGCTATATTGTGTGTAAAATATCAACATTGACATATTGAAGGGTGCTGATACTGTATATGTGATATTAAGTGTCTCTCGACCTGGCCTTTTGGATTGTTGTGGGCATGCTATGTACTACACTGTCCTTTGACTGTCCCTTGTCTGCTTTGCTCCCTACGGAGCTCTGCGAACAGTAGCTCTGGATGAAGTTTTATCTGAAGGGATCAGCAGTGGGAGGAAGTGCGGTCATTTCCTGCTTTCACAGTCTGGTTCTGATTGAACCCGATGACTGAGGGGATCTGGGGACTGCTCACAGCTCATCAGAGAGCAGCGTGGGATTGGGGGAGGAAGTGCTGCAGGAGCTGACCAGGAAGTTCCTAAGGTTCCGACTTAATAGACTGAAGTGAGGTGGGACTCGTAATGTGAACACTGAAACGTACAACACTGACTGACATGCCACGGACAGAGGTAACCTGCACTGACCCTTACATGATTCAGAGGTTTCAGATTATGTGCCCTGTGATTGGCTGGACGAGCAGAACACATACCAGATCTTCCCTCTTGATTGGTTTGTTTTGGAGTGCCTTGTATACCTGAGAGTGGTTCCCTGGGTTTGACCACTGGCTCTTCCTCCTCCAGCTCCTCCTCGGCCTCCTGGGAGTTGTGGTCCGACAGGGACTCCCTCTTCAGTTTGCCAAGGCTGACCATCCTGAGGAAGGAGGACCGGCGGCGAGACTCGGCCTCGCTGTCGACGCCCAGGTCCCCGCAGGGCAGGCTTTCTCTACGCTGTGTCTGCTTCCGCCGCCCTGCAAATCTACAAGCAGAAGAGAACCATCAGGAGAGGATAGGAACTATATTATGTCTCGTTACACTGTCAACCTCAGAGTATGGCATTGAAGAGGGAGAAGAGCCAAGTGTGGATTCCCAGAGTCAGAGATATTATGTGGAAATTAAGGTTCCATCTCAAAAATAAAGGGGATGGGATACATAAGTGTTATCAAATACTGTAAGGTTCAATGCTAACAGGTGACTACCATATCCAGACTAGACATCATATGCTATAAATAAGCAGTTATTTAAATGCTTGAGAGGTGATTGTAGCTCTCGGCCAGGGATGGGCAACTGGGGGCCGCAGCCCCCCTTTTGAAGGCCTTCAGATCAATTTCCCAGTTTATTCTTACTGTTGCGAGTTAGAATAGTACAACACAAAGTGCAATTTCGACATTTGGTTGTGCATCAGCAGTTTTTCTCGTTATGTCAGTCACTGATAGTCAGTCAATTAGCCCATGTCAGCTAACAACTTTGGGAGGAGGTATGGATGTGGCTACGCAGACCTGCGAGAAACTGATGAGTTCAGATTCTTGTGGCCCCCACCCCCATCAAAGTTGCCCATTCCTGCTCTAAGCAATCCAGATTGGAATTTTTGATGGCTGGCTTTCCCTGGCTGCAGCAGTTAAAGTGAAAACAATGTCCCGGTTATAAATAGTGCCATTCACTCAGTGCTTAGGTACACAAGATAGCATTAGCAAAAAAAGCAGTTCCATACATAACTCATGGTGAATTTTTACATTACATAACCAATTAGGAAATGATTATGCTATATGCTGTGAGCATTTCCGTCATTTCGTTACAGCTTCATAGGGAGTCACAGTGCTACCCGGTAACAGGAAAATCTGATTAGTGGGATTGGATTGCCAAGCAAATCAGTAATTAATGGAACACAATCAAAGCTCTTTGGTCTCTACAAAATAGTTTCTAACTTAGTCATATAGTGCCTATAGAAAGTCTACACCCCCTTGAACTTTTTCCACATTTTGCTACCTTCAAATGTTATCTAAAAATGGATTACATTTGTTTTTTTTATGGGTATGCTTGTCATTGGCAGGGACTGGGGAGTCTGTCAGGATCAAAATAAATAGCAAAGCCCAGGTAAAAAGTTAGAGGAAAACCCGCCTCAGTCTTTTGAAAACCCAACCCTGGGATAGACTTATTTTTCAGAGAGACAATTACACAAATGTTTATGCCAAAACACACTAGAATAGCTTTCCAAGAGGTGTTGAGTGCTCCTGAGTGGTTTAGTCACAGTCCTGACTTAAAATTGCTTGAAAATCAGAGACAAGGTTTCAATATTGCTGTTCATCAATGATTCCCAACCAAACTAAATGAGCTTGAGCAATATTGGCAAAACAATGGATATATGCTGCCCTAAGAGCTGTGCAAAGTTGGTAGAATCTTATTCCAAATGATTCACAGCTGTAATGGCTGCCAAAAGATGCTTCCACCAACTATTAACTCTGGGGTGTGCAGACAATCAAGACATCTTTGTAAAAAAAAAGATATATAATAATAATTTGGAAAAATGTCTAACTTTCTTTGACTTTGAAAATGTGGACTAGGTTGTGTAGATCTGCAGGGGGAAAAAATCTAATTTAATCCCTTTTTGATTACATTTGAAGGCAGCAAAACGTGAAAAAAGGTCCAAGGGGGTGTAGACTTTCTATAGGCACTGTATATACAGTGACGGAAAAAAGTATTTGATCCCCTGCTGATTTTGTACGTTTGTCCACTGACAAATAAATGATCAGTCTATAATTTTAATGGTAGGTTTATTTGAACAGTGAGAGACAGAATAACAAAAAAAAAATCCAGAAAAAATGTTATAAATTGATTTGCATTTTAATGAGGGAAATAAGTATTTGACCCCCTCTCAATCAGAAAGATTTCTGGCTCCCAGGTGTCTTTTATACAGGTAACGAGCTGAGATTAGGAGCACACTCTTAAAGGGAGTGCTCCTAATCTCACTTGTTACCTGTGAAAAAAGACACCTGTCCACAGAAGCAATCAATCAATCAGATTCCAAACTCTCCACCATGGCCAAGACCAAAGAGCTCTCCAAGGATGTCAGGGACAAGATTGTAGACCTACACAAGGCTGGAATGGGCTACAAGACCATCGCCAAGCAGCTTGGTGAGAAGGTGAAAACAGTTGGTGCGATTATTCGCAAATGGAAGAAACACAAAATAACTGTCAATCTCCCTCGGCCTGGGGCTCCATGCAAGATCTCACCTCGTGGAGTTGCAATGATCATGAGAACGGTGAGGAATCAGCCCAGAACTACACGGGAGGATCTTGTCAATGATCTCAAGGCAGCTGGGACCATAGTCACCAAGAAAACAATTGGTAACACACTACGCCGTGAAGGACTGAAATCCTGCAGCGCCCGCAAGGTCCCCCTGCTCAAGAAAGCACATATACATGCCCGTCTGAAGTATGCCAATGAACATCTGACTGATTCAGAGGAGAACTGGGTAAAAGTGTTGTGGTCAGATGAGACCAAAATGGAGCTCTTTGGCATCAACTCAACTTGCCGTGTTTGGAGGAGGAGGAATGCTGCCTATGACCCCAAGAACACCATCCCCACCGTCAAACATGGAGGTGGAAACATTATGCTTTGGGGGTGTTTTTCTGCTAAGGGGACAGGACAACTTCACCGCATCAAAGGGACGATGGACGGGCCATGTACCGTCAAATCTTGGGTGAGAACCTCCTTCCCTCAGCCAGGGCATTGAAAATGGGTCGTGGATGGGTATTCCAGCATGACAATGACCCAAAACACACGGCCAAGGCAACAAAGGAGTGGCTCAAGAAGAAGCACATTAAGGTCCTGGAGTGGCCTAGCCAGTCTCCAGACCTTAATCCCATAGAAAATCTGTGGAGGGAGCTGAAGGTTCGAGTTGCCAAACGTCAGCCTCGAAACCTTCATGACTTGGAGAAGATCTGCAAAGAGGAGTGGGACAAAATCCCTCCTGAGATGTGTGCAAACCTGGTGGCCAAATACAAGAAACGTCTGACCTCTGTGATTGCCAACAAGGGTTTTGCCACCAAGTACTAAGTCATGTTTTGCAGAGGGGTCAAATACTTATTTCCCTCATTAAAATGCAAATCAATTTATAACACTTTTGACATGTGTTTTTCTGGATTTTTTGTTGTTGTTATTCTGTCTCTCACTATTCAAATAAACCTACCATTACAATTATAGACTGATAATTTCTTTGTCAGTGGGCAAACGTACAAAATCAACAGGGGATCAAATACTTTTTTCCCTCACTGTATAGAGATTACATTTATGTTAATCTGTGGCTCTGGGCCCGTATTTATAAAGTGTTTCAGAGTGGAAATGGTCCTCCCTGTCCATGCTATCTTTTTCATTTGATCTAAATGGCATCTGATCTTAGATCAGCATGCCTCCTCCCCCTTACCGGAGCAGGGTCATGATATCCTCTGAGCTCCTGCGGAGGCCCTTCCTCTTCTCTTTCTCTGGCGGGGGCGAGTGGGGGTCCGTGGGACTTCGCAGGGACGGGCTGGTCCCCCACACGCTGCACCCCGACATACGCAGCCCCTTCCCCAGCTTCCCCAGGGTCTTCAAGGGCGAAGAGCCGCATAACCGCTCCAGAGTCCCCCTCAGGGGCCTTCCTCCTCCTCCTTTAGGGGCCCCGGGGCCGTGCCTCTCCATGTTCACCTCATTCTCCTCCTCTTCCCCATCACGCGACAACCTGCACTGGAGGGGTTTTGCTCCCCGGCCCCCCAAAATGGGGGGGTCGCCCTCATTCCTCTCCTCCTCCAGGTCCACCTCCTCGAAGGGACTCAGGTCCAAGTTTAACCTGGGCAGGATGAGTTCACTGTTCCCATGGTTATTCCTGGTCCTCCCTGGAAGGTTCTTAAGGATAGGCATGATGCTTGCGCTCAGGGATCAAATACTGCAAGGACACAAGGCGACTTAGTTAGAACAGAGAAAGAGATCACAGATCATTTGAACAAGCTAGTTAGGCTAGCAATACCAAGAGCTCAATAGGAGTGTGGGATGGAAATGGTTGAACAGAAAATGTCAGCTAAAACCAGAATGAATGAGAGAGTAATGTTGTAATTGAGGACCTACAGAATATTCTAATAGCATAAGAACCGTTGCAATGATACTATTCTGTATAAGCTTTACTCAGAGATTAAATACAAACACAGGCGATTACCCAGCAGCTTTCTCAAGTTACCGACAGTACAACGTGTTAACCTATACATTACATAATGACACTTGCAATAGAACGAGAAACATCTGTACAGTACATTCACAACCACCTGTTTAACCCATGTACGTGAAATCTTCAATTGTTTTAGGTTCCTGTATGTCTGTAGAGAGCATTGGTTCAATGTTACATATAGTTCTCAGAATGAATGTTTGTTTGAACTCACTTGCCCTCCATCTACGTATGAGGACAGACAAATAGGTGACTATGTGTCGAAGTCCTGCTGAAACTGAGGCTGTACTAAGGACACCGTAGACCACCACACATGCTTTGTACTGTAGCGCCTAAGTTGGGCATGGTTACATTCATACAGTGCATTCGGAAAGTATTCAGACCCCTTCACTTTTTCCACATTTTGTTACGTTACAGACTTATTTTAAAATTGATTAAATAATTTTTTCCCTCATCAATCTACACACAATAGAAATACCTTATTTACATAAGTATTCAGACCCTTTGCTATGAGACTCGAAATTGAGCTCAGGTGCATCCTGTTTCCATTGATCATTCTTGAGATGTTTCTACAACTTCATTGGAGTCCACCTGTGCTAAATTCAATTGATTGGATATGATTTGTAAAGGTACACACCTGTCTATATAAGGTCCCACAGTTGACAGTGCATGTCAGAGAAAAAACCGAGCCATGAGGTCGAAGGAATTGTCCATAGAGCTCCGAGACAGGATTGTGTCGAGGCACAGATCTGGGGAAGGGTACCAAAACATTTCTGCAGCATTGAAGGTCCCCAAGAATATATTTGGAACCACCAAGACTGAGTAATCGGGGGAGAAGTGCCTCGGTCAGGGCGGTGACCAAGAACCCGATGGTCACTCTGACAGAGCTCCAGAGTTCCTCCGTGGAGATTGGAGAACCTTCCAGGAGGACAACCATCTCTGCAGCACTCCAACAATCAGGCCTTTATGTTAGTGGCCAGACGGAAGCCACTCCTCAGTAAAAGGCACATGACAGCCCGCTTAGAGTTTGCCAAAAAGCACCTAAAGAACTTTCAGACCATGAGAAACAAGATTCTCTGGTCTGATGAAAGCAAGATTGAACTCTTTGGCCTCAATGCCAAGCATCACATCTGGAGGAAACCTGGCACCATCCCTATGGTGAAGTATGGTGGTGGCAGCATCATGCTGTGGAGATGATTTTCAGCTGCAGGGACTGGGAGACTAGTCAGGATCGAGGGAAAGATGAACGGAGCAAAGTACAGAGACATCCTTGATGAAAACCTGCTCCAGAGCGCTCAGGACCTCAGACTGGAGTGAAGGTTCACCTTCCAACAGGACAATGACCCTAAGCACACAGCCAAGACAACGCAGGAGTGGCTTCGGGACAAGTCTCTGAATGTCCTTGAGTGGCCCAGCCAGAGCCCGGACATGAACCCGATTGAACATCTCTGGAGAGACCTGAAAATAGCTGTGCAGCAACGCTCCCCATCCAACCTGACAGAGCTTGAGAGGATCTGCAGAGAAGAATGGGAGAAACTCACCAAACACAGGTGTTTCCAAGCTTGTAGCGTCATAGCCAAGAAGACTCAAGGCTGTAATCGCTGCCAAAGGTGCTTCAACAAAGTACTGAGTAAAGGGTCTGAATACTTATATAAATGTGATTTTTCAGTTTATGTTTTTTTATACATTTGCTAAAATTTCTAAAAACATGTTTTTGCTTTGTCATTATGGGGTATTGTGTGTAGATTGACGAGGGAAAAAACAATTTAATCAATTTTAGAATAAGGCTGTAACGTAACAAAATGTGGGAAAAGTGCAGGGGTCTGAATAGTTTCCGTATGCACTGGTATACTAGAAATTAAATTAATAGAAATAGAAATGATTAATAGTTATTTCAGAATTACAATAACTATTTGGACATGTTTATTTGGAGGATTCCAAAATATCATTTTCAATTTTCTGTGACAATGCTCAGTTCAAATCTAAACCGTAGGGTACTAGGGAGTAACTAGCCCCCCTCCTCAGAACAATGTCTAATTACTGACACAAAAAAGCAATGTTTGGGGAAAATGTTTTATGTGGATGAAGGTCATGCTTAGGCAAATAAATTATAAAGGTAAATAAATAGCTACAGTTTACACTTTTTTAGTTATTTCATGAAATGTTGTTTTTAGAAAAGGGGCGTTTTTTTCTTAAAGTACCGGGGTAACTGGCCCACCCCTATGGGGTAACTGGCCCCCGGTGGTGCCAGTTACCCCGGTAGAAGATTATGGCATAGGGTTTCACACAAGTGTGTTAAAATCCATTTAATCCGTTTTATTTTGAAATTCTTTATTAAGTAATACTAAAAAGCTTAGTCTAGTTGTCTTATTTTAATTATTTAATAAAATATTGGGGGGTGGGGGGTGTTGTTGTACATGTCACCGTTAATATCCGCACTATGAGGAGATTTAATGTAAAGTCCCTTTTTTTTATCTCACCTGCACATACATTTTCTTTGTTGTTCCTTTTCCATACAATCCATTATGTACAATTGCACTAAATATTATTTGAATAATGCAAGATTTTAAATCCCAGCAGTCTTTAAAATGACATTCAGGAGCAAAGGGCTTTCAATAGTTGTTTTTAATATTGGAATATAATATTGGAATGGAATATAACTAATAACATTTAATAACAATAACTTAACTAATTAACTCAGTGAAACATTGACTTGACAACTCTCTTATGCTCTGCTATTGCACAATTCTAATTTGTACATAGGTCACAAATAAAGCTATCCCCATTAAAATTGGAGCACAACTCATGAGCCCACCTCCTGCACTGCTCACACCTAATCCAGTCCCCCCACCTGTGACTGAAAACAGGGGGAGAGATGCCAATTGAAAAGCTCTCTTAAAAACGTAGCTAGTTATCCAGCAATATGACATAAAATGCTGTGTAAAATAGCTTAAAGGCTATAAAGTAACATTAACTGTAAAGTTATCAGTCACTAGTGGAAACATTTACAACTGCAATTAAGTTACGTTTTATTTTTTATGTATTTTACCTCAGATGATCTGGTAGTAAGGTTGCTAGCTAGCACTCCTAGCAGCTTATGCTAACTAGCTAGCTGGCTAGCATTTACTGCTACTGAAGTTGCTAGCTAGCAAGTTAGCATAAGCTAGCGCAAACTGGGCTAGTCATTGTCTAAATGATAGGTAGAAACACATTCATAACCATAAAGGGGTAACTAGCCCCCAGGGGCCAGTTACTCCCTAGTAGGGGAGTAACATATTACTACTTTACTCAAAATGTATCTACATTTTTCTCTCTAAACAAGTGGATTATTTATCTCAAGGCTTTCCTACTGGTATATTAAAAAAACTATTATAGATCTAACTTCATTGGAATATATCTACAAGGAGGGGGGGCAGTTACCCCAGGGGGCTAGTTACCACCTAGTATCCTAATTGTTTTTAGTAAATATGAATGTGTTTCGAAGGAACGCTGTGTATATTTGTCTGACAATAGCCACGTGTTAAACCACCCACTAACATCTCAGTTCAGAACCAAATAAACATGTATGGATGTTGGATTGTGTTGAGGCCAATGTTCAGCTGGTGCAGACACATAGAACAACAACACTAGGAGCAGGAGGTTCATTTCTAAACAAACACTGAACATTCCGCTCCCAAACGGCTTAGAAATTAACAGGGAATAAAAGTGGTGTCTGTCTGTGGCTGGCAACATTATTTTGTTTCACTAAAGCACTTAAGTATTTAAACAACTTGATATAAGATTGATCTTGAATCACTTAAAATTCCTCCCTAAATTGATTGGGTCAAGTGGTTTTAGTGCCTGGCTGCCTGGGACACTAGTTTGCTGACACTGCATGTAATTACACTAAGTACTGTAGCCTACTAACCCAAATACCAACATGTTTCAAGCAGACCACCATAGTCCCTGTGCCCAAGAACACCAGGTAACCTGCCTAAATGACTACCGACCCCTAGCACTCACGTCTGTAGCCATGAAGTGCTTTGAAAGGCTGGTCATGGCTCACATTCAACACTATTATCCCAGAAACCCTAGACCCACTCCAATTTGAAAACCGCCCCAACAGATCCACAGATGACGCAATCTCTATTGCACTCCACACTGCCCTTTCCCACCTGGACAAAAGGAACACCTACGTGAGAATGCTATTCATTGACTACAGCTCAGCATTCAACACCATAGTGCCGTCAAAGTTCATCACTAAGCTAAGGACCCTGGGACTAAACACCTCCCTCTGCAACTGGATCCTGGACTTCCTGACGGGCCACCCCCAGGTGGTATGGGTAAGTAACAACATATCTGCCACGCTGATCCTCAACACTGGGGCCCCTCAAGGGTGCGTGCTCAGTCCCCTCCTGTACTCCCTGATCACCCACGACTGCATGGCCAAGCACGACTCCAACACCATAATTAAGTGTGCCGACGACACAACAGTGGTAGGCCTGATCACCGAACACGATGAGACAGTCTATAGGGAGGAGGTCAGAGACCTGGCAGTGTGGTGCCAGGATAACAACCTCTCCCTCAACGTGATCAAGACAAAGTTGATGATCGTGGACTACAGGAAAAGGAGGGCCGAGCACGCCCCCATTCTCATCGACAAGGCTGTAGTGGAGCAGGTTGAGAGCTTCAAGTTCCTTGATGTCCACATCAACGAACTGTCATGGTCCAAACACACCAAGGCAGTTGTGAAGAGGGCACAACAACGTCTATTCCCCCTCAGGAGACTGAAAGGATTTGGCATGGGTCCTCAGATCCTCAAAAGGTTCTACAGTTGCACCATCGAGAGTATCCTGACTGGTTGCATCCCCGTCTGGTATGGCAACTGCTCAGCCTCCGGCCGCAAGGCAATATAGAGGGTAGTGTGTTCGGCCCAGTACATCACTGGGGCCAAGCTTCCTGCCTTCCAGGACCTCTATACAAGGCGGTGTAAGAGGAAGGCCCTAAAAATTGCCAAAGACTCCAGCCACCCTAGTCATTGACTGTTCTCTCTGCTACCGCACGGCAAGCGGTACCAGAGCGCCAAGTCTAGGTCTGAAAGGCTTCTTAACAGCTTCTACCCCCAAGCCATAAGACTCCTGAACAGCTAACCAAATGGCTACCTGGACTATTTGCATTTTTACACTGCTGCTACTATCTGTTTATTATCTACGCATAGTCACTTTACCTCTACCTACATGTACATATTACCTCAATTACCTCGACTAACCTGTGTCATTGATTCTGTACCAGTACCACCTGTATATAGCCTTGTTACTGTTATTTTATTGTTGCTATTTAATAATTTTTTTATTTTTCTATTTACTTCTTTTAATTGTAAAATTTTTTTATTGTTTACTTCAGTTTATTTAGTAAATACTTTCTTAATAGTTCTTTTTTCTTAACTGCATTGTTGGTTAAGGGCTTTTATTCGGCACATGTGACAAATAACATTTGATTTGATTTTATTTGAACAATGTGTCCTCATACACTACTGTATAATGCACAGGTATAGGTATTATAGCTACACTTATTATAAAGTGGAACACAGAGGTTTTCTCCAGAAATAACCATGCAAATACATAGTAACTAGTTGTTCTTAAAGTCCTGGTAAATGGAAACATTAAAGGTACAGTTGAAGTCTGAAGTTTAGGTTGGAGTTATTAAAACTCCACAAATTTCTTGTTAACAAACTATAGTTTTGGCAAGTCGGTTAGGACATCTACTTTGTGCATGACACAAGTAATTTTTCCAACAATTGTTTACAGACAGATTATTTCACTTATAATTCACTGTATCACAATTTCAGTGGGTCAGAAGTTTACATACACTAAATTGACTGTGCCTTTAAACTGCTTGGAAAATTCCAGAAAATGATGTCATGGCTTTAGACACTTCTGATCGGCTAATTGACATCATTTGAGTCAATTGGAGGTGTACCTGTGGATGTATTTCAAGGCCTACCTTCAAACTCAGTGCCTCTTTGCTTGACATCATGGGAAAATCCAAAGAAATCAGCAAAGACCTCAGAAAATAAATGGTAGACCTCCACAAGTCTGGTTCATCCTTGGGAGCAATTTCCAAACGCCTGAAGGTACCATGTTCATCTGTACAAACAATAGTATGCAAGTATAAACACAATGGGACCACGCAGCCGTCATACCGCTCAGGAAGGAGACGCGTTCTGTCTCCTAGAGATGAACGTACTTTGGTGCGAAAAGTGTAAATCAATCCCAGAACAACAGCAAAGGACCTTGTGAAGATGCTGGAGGAAACAGGTACAAAAGTATCTATATCCACAGTAAAACTAGTCCTATATCGACATAAGCTGAAAGGCCGCTCAGCAAGGAAGAAGCCACTGCTCCAAAACCGCCATAAAAAAGCCAGACTACGGTTTGCAACTGCACATGGGGACAAAGATCGTACTTTTTGGAGAAATGTCCTCTGGTCTGATTAAACAAAAATAGAACTGTTTGGCCATAATGACCATCGTTATGTTTGGAGGAAAAGGGGGTAGCTTGCAAGCCGAGGAACACCATCCCAACTGTGAAGCACGGGGGTGGCAGCATCATGCTGTGGGGGTTCTTTGCTGCAGGAGGGACTGGTGCACTTCACAAAATAGATGGCATCATGAGGAAGGAAAATTATGTGGATATATTGAAGCAACATCTCAAGACATCAGTCAGGAAGTTAAAACGTGGTTGCAAATGGGTCTTCCAAATGGACAATGACCCCAAGCATATTTCTAAAGTTGTGGCAAAATGGCTTAAGGACAACAAAGTCCTGACCTCAATCCTATAGAAAATGTGTGGGCAGAACTGAAAAAGTGTGTGCGAGCAAGGAGGCCTACAAACCTGACTCAGTTACACCAGCTCTGTCAGGAGGAATGGGCCAAAATTCACCCAACTTATTGTGGAAAGCTTATGGAAGGCTACCCGAAACGTTTTACCCAAGTTAAAGAATTTAAAGGCAATGCTACCAAATACTAATTGAGTGTATGTAAACTTCTGACCTACTGGGAATGTGATGAAATAAATAAAAGGTGAAATAAATAATTCTCTCTACTATTATTCTGACATTTCACATTCTTAAAATAAAGTGGTGATCCTAACTGACCTAAGACAAGGAATTTTTACTACGATTAAATGTCAGGAATTGTGAAAAACTGAGTTTAAAAGTATTTGGCTAAGGTGTATGTAAACTTACGACTTCAACTGTACATGAAATAATTGAATTACTAGCCCTGTCCAGAAATACATCATATTGATTATAAAACTTTTGTTCTCAATTTTTGTTCCTTAGAAACCTTCTCACCGTCTGAAAAGGCCTATGTTTAAATTCTCAATTATGACCCTGTATGTACCAAATCCTAGAATTTAGTTACCAAATTGTATTACCAAATAGTACAAAGTTTTACCTTGTTATTTTCAAGTACCTTTGGCATAGACCATAGATGATTGTAAACAAACATCTACCTGTTTCTGAAGAACAGCAAAACAATCCACAGTGGCACATAATTAATTTTTTCCTTCCTTGTACCAAGGTGGACTATATGAGCCATAATCTAAAGGACTTCCTGAAGATACAAGATAATACTTATGACAGACAGACTGCAGTAGGGATCCTTCTCAATCAAAAGTTTTGATATCTCATGAACTCAGATTGTATTTTAACATAGTATTTTAGAGCAAACCAGAACACACCATCACAATGGTAATGCAAAGCTATATGCATGATTGTATAGGCTTTAAAGATTTAGATAAAGGACGGCAAGAGGCACAGCAATCAGAGGTACACCATAATAAGATAAATATCTTAATTCCTCTTACCTTGAGTAATTAGTGCACAGTGTCTCAGTGGAATGTCATCCCGGTGTGTGTATCTCCACCGTGGCTCAGGAGAGCACTGTGCTCACCCGCCTTCCTGACTGGTTGTATTGTAGCTGAAGATGATGCTTTTTCCTGAGGAAGCTGTGTGTGTGTGTGTGTGTGTGTGTGTGTGTGTGTGTGTGTGTGTGTGTGTGTGTGTGTGTGTGTGTGTGTGTGTGTGTGTGTGTGTGTGTGTGTGTGTGTGTGTGTGTGTGTGTGTGTGTGTGTGTGTGTGTGTGTGTGTGTGTGTGTGTGTGTGTGTGTGTGTGATGTATTAATATCTGTCTGAGCGTCAGTTGATAAATATGTGTGGTGCTTTTACATTCTGAGTTGACCTGAGTAACAGAGAGTATCTCCAACGGCTTCC
This sequence comes from Coregonus clupeaformis, assembly GCF_020615455.1. NCBI lineage: Eukaryota > Metazoa > Chordata > Actinopteri > Salmoniformes > Salmonidae > Coregonus > Coregonus clupeaformis. The sequence continues at coordinate 5,410,266 of NC_059204.1, read as the reverse complement.
AAGCAAATTTCCTCTATAAAGCATTTAAACAATCGCCTGCACTGCTTTGACATGCGGTCAGTCTAACATATACAATTTGCCGAAAAATGTCAAAACTGTTTGTAATATAGATCTCGAAGAGAGCATGTGAACAGATAATGGGCTGGTGTGTTTGATATCTTACATGACAAATCAAAAGTATTTTGAGGCCCACAGCATGTCAGGAATCAGACATCTAGAACTGATATTTAGTTCATATTCAAAGATAGTAGTTACATTTCTTAAGATGGTTGCTTTGCTTAGAAACCGTTACAGTGGAGAGAAGTTAACTTTAGTGCCTACTTACAGTTTAGGATATGTCTACTGCCAGAATAGCTTTTCAATGGGATCTATCCATAGGGGGAGCCTGGGCAACTGAAATGTCTGACCTTTTTCAACATTTTAGTCATTTAGCAGACGCTCTTATCTAGAGCAACTTACAGGAGCAATTAGGGTTAAGTGCCTTGCTCAAGGGCACAGACAGATTTTTTACCTAGTCGGCTCGGGGTTTAGAACCAGCAACCTTTCGGTTACTGGCACAACGCTCTTAACCACTAAGCTACCTGCCGCCCCGGCCGCCCACAGTCTGACTGTGAACATCTGTACGAAAACCAAATTAAGGGAGACATAGATATGATTAAAATACAACTGTTGATGCAATATGGAAAAAAAAAATGGGTGGAGGAGATTAATCATAAACCTAAATTGAAAACCTTTTGTTTGATTAAGGGTGAATTCTTGTGTGAAATATATTATGTATAACTTACCTAAAAGCAAGAGATCGCTATGTGCACAGGTAAGATCAGGGATATTGCCTCTGCGTATTGAAACAGGTCGGTATTGTGGTGAATGGAAGAGGAAAGACTATGTAACTATTGTGACCTCAAAGAAAGAGAATGAAACTCATTTTTATCCTCTACTGCTCTTTCTACCACGATATACGCTTGCTCTTATTCCAGAAAGCTCACCAGATATACCCTGGCATTATGTGGCTGAGCGATGAGGAGAAACTAAAATGTTTTTTTGTCAATTGTGTATTTCTGTTTGAGGAATATTTAGATAAAGCCAGGAATAAAAGAAAAAGGGCTACCTATAATTAAATTGTAAAAATATTTAGCTTATACAGTTGAAGTCGGAAGTTAACAGACTTAGGTTGGAGTCATTAAAACTTGTTTTTCAACCACTCCACAAATTTCTTGTTAACCAACTATAGTTTTGGCAAGTCGGTTCGGACATCTACTTTGTGCATGACACAAGTAATTTTTCCAACAATTGTTTACAGACAGATTATTTCACTTATAATTCACTGTATCACAATTCCAGTGGGTCAGAAGTTTACATACACTAAGTTGACTGTGCCTTTAAACAGCTTGGAAAATTCCAGAAAATTATGTCATGGCTTTAGAAGCTTCTGATAGGCTAATTGACATCATTTGAGTCAATTGTATTTCAAGGCCTACCTCCAAACACAGTGCCTCTTTGCTTGACATCATGGGAAAATCAAAATAAATCAGCCAGGACCTCAGAATTTTTTTTTGTAGACCTCCACAAGTCTGGTTCATCCTTGGGAGCAATTTCCAAATGCTTGAAGGTACCACGTTCATCTGTACAAACAATAGTACGCACCTATAAACACCATGGGACCATGCAGCCGTCATACCGCTCAGGAAGGAGACACGTTCTGTCTCCTAGAGATGAACGTACTTTGGTACGAAAAGTGCAAATCAATCCCAGAACAACAGCAAAGGACCTTGTGAAGATGCTGGAGGAAACAGGTACAAAAGTATCTATATCCACAATAAAACGAGTCCTATGTCGATATAACCTGAAAGGCCGCTCAGCAAGGAAGAAGCCACTGCTCCTAAATCGCCATAAAAAAGCATGAAACAAAAATAGAACTATTTGGCCATAATGACCATCGTTATGTTTGGAGGAAAAAGGGTGTTGCTTGCAAGCTGAAGAACACCATCCAAACCGTGAAGCACGGGGGTGGCAGCATCATGCTCTGGGGGTGCTTTGCTGCAGGAGGGACTGGTACACTTCACAAAATAGATGGCATCATGAGGAAGGAAAATTATGTGTATATATTGAAGCAACATCTCAAGACATCAGTCAGGAAGTTAAAGCTTGGTCGCAAATGGGTCTTCCAAATGGACAATGACTCCAAGCATACTTCCAAAGTTGTGGCAAAATGGCTTAAGGACAACAAAGTCAAGGTTTTGGAGTGGCCATCACAAAGCCCTGACCTCAATCATATAGAAAAGTTGTGGAAAGAACTGAAAAAGTGTGTGCGAGCAAGGAGGCCTACAAACCTGATTCAGTTACACCAGCTTTGTCAGGAGGAATGGGCCAAAATTCACCCAACTTATTCTGGGAAGCTTGTGGAAGGCTACGCGAAACGTTTGACCCAAGTTAAACAATTTAAAGGCAATGCTACCAAATACTAATTGAGTGTATGTAAACTTCTGACCCACTGGGAATGTGATGAAATAAATAAAAGCTTAAATAAATCACTCTCTACTATTATTCTGACATTTCACATTCTTAAAATAAAGTGGTGATCCTAACTGACCAAAAACAGGGAATTTAACTAGGATTAAATGTCAGGAATTGTGAAAAACAATCCAACTTCAACTGTAAACTTCCAACTTCAACTGTATGTGGTAAATGGCACGTGTGTATATAGATTGTGTATAGGCTTGTCTCCCATATGAATCTTCTCTTTGTACCAGACTGGGTTCAAATGCCTTCTGTTTCTTTTTTTCATTATTTATTTATCTGTATATGTTATGTATGTATGTGTATATATACAGTATGTATGTATATTATTTTACTGCTCTAGCGATATAATTATTGTTTGGATAACTCTATTTACTATTATGTATTGATTTTTACCTTACATTTTTCACTCTTTATGTGATGCACATTGCAGAGAACACCGTAAGAATTATCATTTAATTATCACAGTGAATTATTGTAATGTTTGTTTATGTCAATTAATCCCATAAGGGATGGGTTGCCAATTGGCGATTTGACACGAAAATAAAATTTCACTCATTCATACAGTTTAACATTTCAACACTATTAGATTCCATGCAAACTTCAAAAGCAGTGACTTCGAACTCTTGGACCACCAGGGATCCATTTTGTCCTCCTGTGCCCTCTAGTGGTGGAATTGTGGACAATCGATCATTTCCTTATTAACCAACACAAGGGGGGGGATGTATTGGGAAGGTGATGTCTGTTGTGTGTATTAGTTGAGGATGTTGATATAATCTGGCTATGACTTTCTTAATTGCCCCTGATTGGGTAAATATAGTTATATTGAACTGAAGAACACAGCTGTCTCAACCCAGTGTCTAACAATCATACAAAGACAATATTTGAACTGCCTGTTAAGTCAAGGTCCTGGATCTTGTTTTTAGCGTTAATATCCAAACATATTAAATTCAGGTGTCCGACTTCCTCTTTCATAGAATTATCATCTGTAGAGTCTCAGATCTCCAGGCCTGTATTCATAAACTGTCCAAGAGTAGGAGTGTTGATCTAGGATCATGTCCCTCTGTCCATGTAATCTTATTCATTGTGATCTAAAAGGCTAAACTGATCCAAACTGCTACTCAGATGCTTTATGAATACAGGGCTGGGACCAGGCTAGGCATGCTGTTCTTTTAAAACCTTGTCTAAGCTGCCTATCTACAGCGTCTTTGTGAATAACAACGACAATATTGGTCCTATAGTGATAGACGTTTTATTTACCTCCATTTTTATATTTTAAAATCACTCAAAAATAATGTTGGCAGTGCAAACCAAGAGGACAAACTGGTAAAAACGAAATGCATTAGTGAAGGTATTTGATGACCATTCATCTCACTGTAGTGACTTAAGTGTATATTCACTGCATAATATTTAGGCAAAAAACGAGGAACAGGTAAACAAACTCAACTGTTATAATTATAGTAGCTAGGTAACAGGAATTACTTCAGTGTTACTCAGAAGGATACCTCAGAGACAGGGCTGGATTAATAAATCATAGGCCCCGGGGGAGGTAGCTAGTATGTACATATAGGTAGGGGTAAAGTGACTAGGCAACAGGATAGATGATACACGCAGCAGCATGTGTGTGTGTGTGTCTCGTCAGTATGCATGTGTGCTCATGTTATATGTGTGTGGGCGTATGTAGTGTGTGTTGGGCTGTTAGTGTAAGTATGTATGAGTACAGGAGGGGACTAAGCACACACCCTTGAGGGGCCCCTTTGTTGATGGTCATCATGGCAGATTTGTTGTTGCCGCCTGGGGGCCGCCCATCAGGATGTCCAGAATCCAGTTTCAGAGACATTACATTAGCAGAATATTTTTTAATACCACACAAATGACCAAAATGAGTGGCTACTCTGACACTGACAAACTGAGATCAATAAAAACAATCTGGTCTTGAATTCAAACAATAGCCCAGGCCAATGAAGCGACACACAGATTGTACAATATTAGGAGGATATGTACACTACCAGTTAAAGGTTTGGACACACCTACTCATTCAAGGGTTTTTCTTCATTTTAACTATTTTTTACACTGTAGAATAATAGTGAAGACATCAAAACTATAAAATAACACATATGGAATCATGTAGTAACCAAAAAAAGTGTTAAACAAATGAAAATATATTTTATATTTGAGATTCTTCAAAGTAGCCACCCTTTGCCTTGATGACAGCTTTGCACACTCTTGGCATTCTCTCAACCAGCTTCATGAGGTAGTCACCTGGAATGCATTTCAATTAACAGGTGTGCCTTCTTAAAAGTCAATTTGTGGAATTTCTTTCCTTCTTAACGCGTTTGAGCCAATCAGTTGTGTTGTGACAAGGTAGGGGGGTAATACTTTTTTGGTTACTACATGATTCCATATATATTATTTCACAGTTTTGATGTCTTCACTATTATTCTACAATGTAGAAAATTGTAAAAAATAAAATAAAGAAAAACCCTTGAATGAGTAGGTGTGTCCAAACTTTTGACTGGTACTGTATATATATATATAGTTGAAGTCGGAAGTTTACATACACCTTAGCCAAATATATTTAAACTCAGTTTTTCACAATTCTTGACATTTAATCCTAGTAAAAATTCCCTGTCTTAGGTCAGTTAGGATCACCACTTTATATTCAGAATGTGAAATGTCAGAATAATAGTAGAGAGAATTATTTATTTCAGCTTTTATTTCTTTCATCACATTCCCAGTGGGTCAGAAGTTTACATACACTCAATTAGTATTTGGTAGCAATTTGGTAAATTGTTTAACTTGGGTCAAACATTTCAGGTAGCCTTCCACAAGCTTCCCACAATAAGTTGGGTGAATTTTGGCCCATTCCTCCTGACAGAGCTGGTGTAACTGAGTCAGGTTTGTAGGCCTCCTTGCTCGCACACACTTTTTCAGTTCTGCCCAAACATTTTCTATAGGATTGAGGTCAAGGCTTTGTGATGGCCACTCCAATACCTTGACTTTGTTGTCCTTAAGCCATTTTGCCACAACTTTGGAAGTATGCTTGGGGTCATTGTCCATTTGGAAGACCAATTTGCGACCAAGCTTTAACTTCCTGACTTCAATATATCCACATAATTTTCCTTCCTCATGATGCCATCTATTTTGTGAAGTGCACCAGTCCCTCCTGCAGCAAAGCACCCCCACAGCATGATGCTGCCACCTCCGTGCTTCACGGTTGGAATGGTGTTCTTCGGCTTGCAAGCATCCCTCTTTTTCCTCCAAACATAACGATGGTCATTATGGCCAAACAGTTCTATTTTTGTTTCATCAGACCAATGGACATTTCTCCAAAAAGTACGATCTTTGTCCCCATGTGCAGTTGCAAACCGTAGTCTGGCTTTTTTATGGCGGTTTTGGAGCAGTGGCTTCTTCCTTGCTGAGCGCCCTTTCAGGTTCATCGATATAGGACTTGTTTTACTGTGGATATAGATACTTTTGTACCCGTTTCCTCCAGCATCTTCACAAGGTCCTTTGCTGTTGTTCTGGGATCGATTTGCACTTTTCGCACCAAAGTACGTTCATCTCTAGGAGACAGAACGCGTCTCCTTCCTGAGCGGTATGACGGCTGGTGTTTATACTTGCGTACTATTGTTTGTACAGATGAACGTGGTACCTTCAGGCGTTTGGAAATTGCTCCCAAGGATGAACCAGACTTGTGGAGGTCTACAATTATTTTTCTGAGGACTTGGCTGATTTCTTTAGATTTTCCCATGATGTCAAGCAAAGAGGCACTGAGTTTGAAGGTAGGCCTTGAAATACATCCACAGGTACACCTCCAATTGACTCAAATTATGTCAATTAGCCTATCAAAAGCTTCTAAAGCCATGACATCATTTTCTGGAATTTTCCAAGCTGTTTAAAGGCACAGTCAACTTAGTGTATGTAAACTTCTGAACCACTGGAATTGTGATACAGTGAATTATAAGTGAAATAATCTGTCTGTAAACAATTGTTGGAAAAATTACTTGTGTCATGCACAAAGTAGATGTCCTACCCAACTTGCCAAAACTATAGTTTGTTAACAAGAAATTTGTGGAGTGGTTGAAAAACGAGTTTTAATGACTCCAACCTATGTAAACTTCCGACTTCAACTGTATATACACACACACATACATACATACATACATACATACATACATACATACATACATACATACATACATACATACATACATACATACATACATACATACATACATATACATACATACATACATACATACTGTGATGCCACGAGAGGCTACCGCTTCCAGCGGGGTTGCCCAAGTAGTGCAAGGAGTCCAGGTTCAACCAAAACAAGGATTTTTATTCAAGGTCTTCGGCAACTAACGAAATTATAACACAATTCTCTTCTCTTCCAAACCCACTCTCCAGACCGTGTCTCTTCCCTTCCAAAACAACCCCAGCCTATCAGCCCCTGATTGGTTTCAGCTGCGTGGGAAGATTGGCCACAGAGGGTTGGAGTTCCCGACCATACCAGCAGATGGAGCCATAGCTGTCTGGGTTTGCAGCCACCTCAGGGGGATGTACCGTCCCTCCAGGACACAGCCTCTCGTGACATCACACATCCCCCTCCTCGGGACCGACGTCCTCGTCGGGTAAAGGCAGTGAAGAAGGCATCACGCCGGGAGAGGGCGTCCGCATTTCCGTGGTGCTTGCCAGCCCTGTGGACAACCGAAAAGTTAAACGGTTGCAAGCTCAAAAACCATCTGGTTACTCTACTGTTTGATTCCTTGTTCTTGGCCATCCACTGCAGAGGGGCGTGATCAGATACCACCATGAAACGTCGGCCCAGGAGATAGAACCGAAGGGACTCCAGGGCCCAGACTACAGCCAGACATTCCTTCTCCACCGTTGAATAGTTCTTCTCTCTTGGAAGTAACTTCCTGCTTAGGTAGAGAATGGGATGTTCTTCCCCGTCATGTGCCTGGGTGAGGACAGCACCCAGACCCACCTCCGAAGCATCCGCTTGGACCATGAATTCCTTCTTGAAGTCTGGTGCCACCAGGATCGGACTGGAGCAGAGTGCTCGCTTCAGGTTGCGGAAAGCCGCCTCCGCCGCAGGGTTCCACTTCACCATTCGTGAGTGGCGTTTGGTCGTCAGCTCCGTCAATGGTGCCGCTATGGTAGCAAAACCTGCAATAAAGCGTCTATAGTAGCCAGCGAGGCCCAAAAATGACCTTACTTGCTTCTTGTTGATGGGCTGCGGCCAGTCCTGTATGGCCCGCAGTTTGGCTTCCTGTGGTTTGACCAACCCCCGCCCAATGGTGTACCCCAGGTAGTTTGTCTCACTGAAGGCCACCTTGCACTTCTTCGGGTTTGCCGTGAGCCCTGCTTCCCTGAGCGAATCCAGCACCGCTTGTACCCGGGGTAGGTGGCTGGCCCAATCCTGACTTTGTATAACCACATCATCCAAATAAGCCGCTGCATCCTCTTGTGGGGCGCAAGGACTCGATCCATCAGGCGTTGGAACGTGGCAGGTGCCCCGTGGAGACCAAACGGAAGTCGGGTATACTGGTAGAGCCCCTCCGGGGGTGGCAAAGGCTGTCTTCTCCTTAGACGCCGGGGTCAAGGGCACCTGCCAGTAGCCTTTTGTGAGATCAAGAGTGGTTATGAAACGAGCATGCCCCAAGGAGTCTATTAAATCATCGACACGAGGCATTGGGTATGCATCAAATTCAGACACTTCATTCAACTTTCGATAGTCATTACAAAATCGTACTGAACCGTCTGGCTTGGGAACTAGTACTATGGGACTTGCCCAGGCACTGTGGGACTCTTCGATTACTCCCAACTCCCGCATCTTCCTTACCTCCTTCTGTATAACCACTTTACGAGCCTCTGGCACGCGGTACGGGCGCTGGTTTACCGTTCGGCCAGGCATGGTGCGGATCTCATGTTGGACCACCTCTGTGTGACCGGGAAGGGAGGAGAAGACATCCTGGTTCTGCTCCACGAGTTCCAGGGCCATCTGTCGTTGATGTGGGGACAGATTTGGACCCAGCTGAACCTCTTCTCGCGCCGGTTCCTGGGTCTCTGTGGGGGTAGAGAGCTAAACAGCGCCTCTCTGGCGTGCCACTTCTTTAAAAGGTTAACATGATAAATCTGCTCAGTTTTCCTCTTATCTGGTTGCCTCACCTTGTAGTTTACTTCTCCCATGCGTTCAATGACCTCATATGGTCCTTGCCAGGTTGCCAGGAATTTGCACTCAACGGTTGGCACCAGGACCAGCACTCTGTCCCCCGGCTTAAACTCCCTGGGCTGAGCAGATCTGTTGTAGGAGGCTTGCTGTTGCCGCTGACTGGCCTCCATGTGTTCCCGCATCATGGGATAGATGGCCTTCATTCTCTCCCTCATAGCCCCTACATGGTCGATCAGTGTCCGCTGTTGGCATGGCTGCTCCTCCCAGGCCTCCTTGGCGATGTCGAGCAGTCCTCTGGGTCTGTAGGAAAGCAAGAGCTCAAAGGGTGAAAAACCAGTAGAAGACTGAGGTACCTCTCTCACCGCAAACAATATGTATGGTAACAGCTGATCCCAGTTGCGCCCATCTTCCCCTACCGCTTTCCGCAGCATGGATTTTAGTGTTTTGTTAAAACGTTCGACTAGGCCATCTGTCTGGGGGTGGTAGACCGAGGTTCTCAGCTGTTTGATTTTCAGTAAAGCACAGAGTTCTTTCATCACCCTGGACATGAATGGAGTCCCTTGGTCCGTCAATATCTCTTTTGGGATTCCCAGACTAGTTGAGAGACGGAACAGCTCCTTGGCGATTTGTCTGGATGTAGCCTTCCTCAGCGGAATGGCCTCCGGGTACCGGGACGCATAGTCCAGAATGACCAGAATGTATTGATGTCCCCTGGCACTTTTCGGTAAGGGCCCGACTATGTCTAATCCAATCCTCTCAAAAGGAGTTTCGATAATGGGCAAGGGAATGAGCGGGTTTCTATATGTGGGCTTTGGCGCAACCTGCTGACACTCAGGGCAACTACGGCAGTAGTTCTCTATCTCTTTGTGTACTCCTGGCCAAAAGAAACGTTGCATGATTCTTTCCTTAGTCTTCTCTACCCCCAAGTGGGCCCCTAGCGGGTGTGTGTGGGCTAGGTTGAGTACTGTGGCCCGATAGGGCTGTGGCACGAGGAGCTGTTCATGCACTTCCTCATTTTTCTTGACTATCTGATATACTAACCCCCGGTTTACTGCGAAATGGGGGTAAGTAGGGGTTGTCTTATCACCTAACACTACACCTTCTAATACCTGCACATTTCTTAAGGCATTTGCAAGAGTAGGATCTTGTAATTGAGCCGTACCATACTGGCCTGTGAGAGGGGGAAGCTCTTGGGTGCCTGGGACGTCTTCTTCACTGGAGAACGGAGCACTTTCCTGGGCTGCGTTCTCTTCTCCCGTATCCGGACCAGTCTCGGTGTCGGTCTGGGCACCTGCCATCCCTATCAGAGCCCGGGCGGGAGTGAGTAACTCGGAGGATTGCACCGGAGCCTTCCCAGGATGAGTCTTGCCTCTCCGTTTCCGAGGTACTCGGGTTATCCTCTCCTGAGACTCTCTCCAGAGTGGGTAAAAGGCTGGGCAGTCTCGTCCAATTAGGACAGGGACGGGGAGGGAATCAACCACCCCCGCCGTCGTGTGTATGGTTCCCCGTGTGCTGGTCATTGTAAGTTCAGTAATGGGGTATTCTCTGGTGTCCCCATGGACACAGGAAACTGGGAGGACTTTCCCCGGGGTCAGACACCTTGGGCCCACCAAATCCTTACGCACCAGGGTGGCCCGGCTACCAGAATCCAGTAAGGCCTCCACATCATGGTGATTCACAGTTACCGGGCAGGTGGGGGTCGATCTGGGCCGCCATCTACGACTCCCAAGAGCGAGGCAACCCGGTGTGTGGGTGCTGAGCTGGAGGACTCCGCAGTGGGCATAGGTTCATCGGCTGGTTTCCCACACTGCCAGGAGATATGTCCCATCTCCCCACACCGGTAACACTGTCGAGTTTCCCCCTCCTGGTGTACTCTTCTTGGACCCGCCTGGTTTCTGGCTCCCCCTGGAGCCGGGATAAGTCCTGACGTGGCTGGGTTCGAGACCTTGGGGTCCTTTGGACGGGTCCTTCCCATTTGTGGTGGGGCCGCACTCCTGGGGTCTTTTCGGGAAGCATTCAGCATCTCCGCTGTGGCCTGGTACTTTTCCACAGCTTCCACGGTCAGATCAGCCGTGGTCAAGGCCTGTTGACTGATGAACCGTTTTGCCTCATAAGGCAGGGCGCGTAGGTAACGATCCACCACAACGGCCTCCACCACCGCCGCTGCTGTATTCCTCTGCGGATCCAGCCATTTCCTTGCGATTCGGACAAGTTCATGCATCTGCGCCCGAGGAGGTTGGTCTGGTTGGAAGGTCCAACTGTGAAAGCGCTGGGCCATACCAAATTTTGTGAGTCCATATCTGCTGAGGATCTCAGACTTCAGGGCATCATAGTCAGTAACCTGGTCAGGGCCCAGGTCCCGGACAGCATTCAGCGCTTCCCCGGTTAGAAAGGGGGCTAACAGACCAACCCACTGTTGCTTGGGCCAGGCTTCCCTAGTGGCCGTGGCCTCAAATGCATGCAGGTATGCCTCAATGTCATCGGTAGCTCCCATCTTAGATATAAAGTCACTTGCCTTTATTGGGCGGGTATTTTGGACCACCCTCTGTCTCTGCAACTGCAATTCCTCTGCCTTCAGAAGGTTGGCTTTCTTTTGCTCCTCCAAGAGAGCCACGTTTGCTTGCATCTGGGGCGTGCTGGCCAGCAACAAGGGCTTTCAATATGTCCTCCATTTCAGTCGGCGGGGAGCCTACGGCCAACTTGGAAAACTGGGTGATCAAACCTTCGGTATCCTCCTCTGCCATGCACTATTAACGCTTGAGCGTGCCCGTATTCTCCACCATCTGTGATGCCACGAGAGGCTACCGCTTCCAGCGGGGTTGCCCAAGTAGTGCAAGGAGTCCAGGTTCAACCAAAACAAGGATTTTTATTCAAGGTCTTCGGCAACTAACGAAATTATAACACAATTCTCTTCTCTTCCAAACCCACTCTCCAGACCGTGTCTCTTCCCTTCCAAAACAACCCCAGCCTATCAGCCCCTGATTGGTTTCAGCTGCGTGGGAAGATTGGCCACAGAGGGTTGGAGTTCCCGACCATACCAGCAGATGGAGCCATAGCTGTCTGGGTTTGCAGCCACCTCAGGGGGATGTACCGTCCCTCCAGGACACAGCCTCTCGTGACATCACAATACATACATACACACATATATATATACAGTGGGGAAAAAAAGTATTTAGTCAGCCACCAATTGTGCAAGTTCTCCCACTTAAAAAGATGAGAGAGGCCTGTAATTTTCATCATAGGTACACGTCAACTATGACAGACAAAATGAGGAAAAAAAATCCAGAAAATCACATTGTAGGATTTTTAATGAATTTATTTGCAAATTATGGTGGAAAATAAGTATTTGGTCACCTACAAACAAGCAAGATTTCTGGCTCTCACAGACCTGTAACTTCTTCTTTAAGAGGCTCCTCTGTCCTCCACTCGTTACCTGTATTAATGGCACCTGTTTGAACTTGTTATCAGTATAAAAGACACCTGTCCACAACCTCAAACAGTCACACTCCAAACTCCACTATGGCCAAGACCAAAGAGCTGTCAAAGGACACCAGAAACAAAATTGTAGACCTGCACCAGGCTGGGAAGACTGAATCTGCAATAGGTAAGCAGCTTGGTTTGAAGAAATCAACTGTGGGAGCAATTATTAGGAAATGGAAGACATACAAGACCACTGATAATCTCCCTCGATCTGGGGCTCCACGCAAGATCTCACCCTGTGGGGTCAAAATGATCACAAGAACGGTGAGCAAAAATCCCAGAACCACACGGGGGGACCTAGTGAATGACCTGCAGAGAGCTGGGACCAAAGTAACAAAGCCTACCATCAGTAACACACTACGCTGCCAGGGACTCAAATCCTGCAGTACAGACGTGTCCCCCTGCTTAAGCCAGTACATGTCCAGGCCCGTCTGAAGTTTGCTAGAGTGCATTTGGATGATCCAGAAGAGGATTGGGAGAATGTCAGATGAAACCAAAATATAACTTTTTGGTAAAAACTCAACTCGTCGTGTTTGGAGGACAAAGAATGCTGAGTTGCATCCAAAGAACACCATACCTACTGTGAAGCATGGGGGTGGAAACATCATGCTTTGGGGCTGTTTTTCTGCAAAGGGACCAGGACGACTGATCCGTGTAAAGGAAAGAATGAATGGGGCCATGTATCATGAGATTTTGAGTGAAAACCTCCTTCCATCAGCAAGGGCATTGAAGATGAAACGTGGCTGGGTCTTTCAGCATGACAATGATCCCAAACACACCGCCCGGGCAACGAAGGAGTGGCTTCGTAAGAAGCATTTCAAGGTCCTGGAGTGGCCTAGCCAGTCTCCAGATCTCAACCCCATAGAAAATCTTTGGCGGGAGTTGAAAGTCCGTATTGCCCAGCGACAGCCCCAAAACATCACTGCTCTAGAGGAGATCTGCATGGAGGAATGGGCCAAAATACCAGCAACAGTGTGTGAAAACCTTGTGAAGACTTACAGAAAACGTTTGACCTGTGTCATTGCCAACAAAGGGTATATAACAAAGTATTAAGAAACTTTTGTTATTGACCAAATACTTATTTTCCACCATAATTTGCAAATAAATTCATTAAAAATCCTACAATGTGATTTTCTGGATTTTTTTTCCTCATTTTCTCTGTCATAGTTGACGTGTACCTATGATGAAAATTACAGGCCTCTCTCATATTTTTAAGTGGGAGAACTTGCACAATTGGTGGCTGACTAAATACTTTTTTTCCCCACTGTATATATATATATATATATACACACACACACACACACATATATATATATACATATATATATATATATATATATATATATATATATATATATATATATATATATATATATATATATATATATACACATACAGTTGAAGTCGGAAGTTTAGATTAGTCTTTTTAAGCACTAGTTATTTGCTTGCCAAACTGTATGTTTTTCAGACTATTGTATTTTGAAAAGGTGCATTGAAGCTGTTCTGGCAGCTCGTGGTGGCCCAACACCCTATTAAGACACTTTATGTTGGCGTTTCCTTTATTTTTGCAGTTACCTGTATGTGCTTGTGATATAACCGTTGTCGTTTTTTTTTGTTGTTGACACTATTGATCCGCCGTGGCTAAATTATGCTCTGGTGTATTTTGAACATTGAGAGCGGCCTCCTGTGTTATAGTAGTATTTTCAAAAAGTAAATAACTTGATTCAAATGTATATTTTCTATAGTTTATCATACTACAGTCATCAACATTTTCATGAATTTTAAACACTTTAAAATGGACATACATCATTAATTGCAACGTTCACTACATTAAATAACACAATTTAAAAGCCCATTTCATAGAGAATGTTACAGACTGGACTATATTTAGTAACTTACTTTGAAGAGATGGTGATTGGGTCTAAATAGGCGTTAGATTTTTGGTGGTTTAAATTCAGTGTACTTGTCTTCAACTGCCATTTCCTTAAAGTCAGACACGCTAACTCATTTTTCTCAGCTTCAGAAGCATCTGCATTAACCAAATGTTGTGTGTTTAACCTAAACATTTTCTTTGGAAAAATGCACCAAAAGTATCTTTTGTATTTTACAAATAGAAAGATGAAAAACGAATTTATCCACAATCTGCTCTGGACAAGTCCGGTCCTGGAATGTCTTAAATACTTTGGGATTTTATCTATTTCCCCAGAGTCAGATGAACTTGTGGATATCATTTTTATGTGTCTGTGTACAGTATGAAGGAAGTTAGAGGTAGTTTTGCGAGCCAATGCTAACTAGCATTAGCACAATTAATGGAAGTCTATGGGTATCTGCTAGCATGCTAGCAGATACCCACAGACTTCCAGTCATTGCACTAACACCAGTTAGCAATTGCTCTAGTTAGCAACTTCCTTCAAACTGCCCGCAGAGACATAAAAATGGTATCCACAAGTTCATCTGACTCTGAGGAAGTACTGTAGATAAAGAGCCTCATTGCCAAAATCCGGAAGTATCTCTTTAACAAAATGAAACAGAAATATTTTGGCCTACTTCATCCAGTGTCCAGAAAAATGGATTGGCGCGACATGCAAATATGGCATATTTAATGAGATATCGCCTCATTTGCACATTTTTATAAAATATTTCAGAAAAAAGTATATTTGTGTTTACATTCAACTGGTAAAAGTTGATTGTAATATGATTAAGCGGGGAAAATTACCCTATGAGGGTGTGGTGCCTGGCCTTTGTAGATTCACTGTTGCTATCGAAGTCATTCCAAAGGGTGGTTCAACAGAGCAAATTAAATGTAACCATTCTTTCTCAATCATATATCATCAATGACGCTATTTAGGCTTATATAGCATTTGGGAAGTCATCAACAGCTATTGTTTAAATTCAGCCCAGGATTCAACTAAATATAGACAATCTTCACAATTGCTATAATAATCTGCACGGAATCTCAAACAGCATTGATCACTTGCACCGTAATCTCAACTGGAATCCAGATCATTTGGTTGTGCTATTAGATGAAGCACAATGATAACACATGAAGTTGCTGTATAAATAAACAAAATATCTGACATTGTATTCCCATTTTAACTGTTGTGCTTTTAAATGGTTGAAAAAGCAGTGATAACACATTTAGGTGACAACAAAACAAAAATATTGATTTTCCATTGGAATTTATTTGTGCTTTTAGATGGTTGAAAGCATAGTAATAACACTGGGAATTCAACAGACTTTTGGCTGTCTTTTTGAAAATAGGTTGGAAGCTCATTGATCAACATATCTACCAAATATTATCAAATGTTGAAATGACGGGGTGTGCCCAGTGGGATGTGATCCAAAGTGCTGTGACAACATGGTGTTGTTCATGTGGCATGTTAAGGTCAGTGTGTGAGTAGAGTCTGAGGGTGGTCCGAGGGTGTGTGTGTGTTGCGGGGGGGATGACTGATGGATGAAATGGGGTTACTGGGAAACAAAATTCCAGAAACGTTCGCCAAATGCCCAGTTTTTCCAGAAATCCCGATTGGAGGATTCCCGGAATAGTTGGAGGATTTCCTCCCTGCTTATTCCCTCCTGATTCCAGACATTTTCCAACCGGAAATTATGGAAAACCTGGGAATTTTGGGAAATAATTTTTACGACCCTAGTCAGAGGTCAGTTGTCAGGTCAGAGGGTCTGGTGGGTGTGGGTGCGGGGGCAGTGGGGGTCGTTGAAGTGGTACGGCTCATGGCGGTGCTGTGGGTGGTTGCAGAGGGAGGGGTGTTCGATGCCCTCGGTAGCCAGCTCCTCCTGCTTGTGAAGGCCTTCCAGCTTGACCAACAGCTCGCCGATGAAGGTCTGGCAGGGAGGGACACACAGTAGCATCATATAGCTAATGTTTTGTATTTTTCCCTTTCACATTAGATACATAGATACTACATAGACAGAAATGAGAGGGGGAGACTGAAAATGGAGGACTCTGAAGCCTCAACCCCAGTCGCTCTATGTTTGGTCTCCAGAACACCTGGATTTAAGACCAGTCCTGGACTAAAAAGCATGTTCAATGGAGCATTTTGGCTTAATCAGTGTCCAGGAAACCAGCACTCAGTGTTCTTCAATCTTTTGTGATATTGATTTGAAACCAACATGTGTCCAACGTGTGTGTGTGTGAGTGTGAGTGTGTATGTGTGTGTAGAGGCTGGTGGAAGGAGCTATAGGAGGACAGGCATAAATGGAATGGAATAAATGGAACGGAGTCAATCATGTGGTTTCCATATTTTGATGTGTTTAATACCATTCCCTCCATTCCATTCCAGCCATTGTAATGAGCCTGTCCTCCTATAGCTCCTCCCACCAGCCTCCTCGTGTGTGTGTGTGTGGGGGGCACTGTGGGCCCTATCCTTTGTCAAAAGAGGTCCTGCAGCAGGGAACAAAGGGAAAGAGAAGAGAAGGGAGAGGGAAGAGGGAAGAGAGAAGAGAGAGAGAAGGCCAGGACAGACGGCCATTGTAAGGCATGTGGCGTGACAGTGGAAGGAGGTGTCAGACACCGCTGCCTCCTATTGGAGGCCAATACAGTGTGCGTGTGTGTGCGCACGTGTGTGTACGTGTGCATGCAGGTGTGCGCATGTGTACAGAGACTAATAAAAAGGTATGACTTAATATGCATCATTATTCCATATCATTACAAACGATGGTAAAACATACCTCTGTGTTGTTGCTGCATGTCTGAAGGATCACCTGATGATGAACAGAGTTTAGAGAAGAGAGAATTCATTGTATCAAAATTCCAGTAGTTAAATTCTCTGGCAAAGTCTGGTTGATCTGAATCCATGGTCAGAACAACTCTGGCTGGGCCTACCTGTAACTTTTCCACTCGCTCCTCATTGCTAGGCAGGTCTATCAGGTCATCAATGTTTACCTCGTCTGGCATGTCTTCCTCCTGCAAAACACACACATTAAAAACACACGTATACTGTATATTATCAGAGTGGAAAAGTTTGTGCAAATCTCAATACATGACTTATGCAAAAGTTTGAGTTTTGTCTGTACATATTAAGTTCAGCTTTGACCCCTAATACATGAAAGTAATTTCCAAATGGAACAGTTCACAGGATTCATTCAGAGGGCTGATGGTTGGATAATAATAACCATGTCCATGTATCCAACTGTATCAGTGGCCTGGCATGACAGAACCAAGCTCTATTTTTCCAGACCAGTAGAAGATCAGCCTCCTCTCCACACAACTCCTCTTTAGCCTGAATAATCACACTGCCTGCCTGACACACATTCAACTTCTGGTGGGCTGGATTTTGAGGGCAGTTCCTAAAATGATCGGACTGGTTCCCCTGTAGTTTGTGACGGTTATTGATCTTCTGATCATATGCTCAGCTGAGATCCGGCACAGGCCACCTGCATTTGTGTCCCTATAGGTTTGAGTCTCCTGCTTTACACTGGTACTGTACTACAGTATATCAATGCAGTGTTGTTACAAGGGGTGTTCCCAAAATGACACTCTATTCCCTATATAGTGCACTACTTTTGACCATAGGGCTCTGGTCAAAAGTAGTGCACTACATGCAGACTAGGGTGCCATTTCAGATGCAGACAAGAACTGGAAGCAGTATGTGTCCCCAAACATCCCAGGAGAGCAGAACATCTAGCTAGTGATGTCACATGGCCAGCTGCAGTATGTTTACCCCACCTCAGGGATAATTAACCCAATCACCCATTAGCCCCACCCTGGGCCCTGGAGTACTCTCCCTCCTCTGCACACATCTTCTCTTCCTGTTTCTCATCCTTCATTCCTGTTCCTGTTCCATTCCCCTTTTCCAAGTGGCCATGTAAGGCAGTGAGTTAGCATTCCCCAGCCACCATGTCTCTGTCTGGAGGCTGCTGCTGCAGTTGTGGCTGAAGACTACATCCGGAATGGCACGTTATTCCCTAGTGCACTACCCCTAGAGCCCTGGTCAAAAGTAGTGCACTATATAGGGAATTACAGTGCCATTTTGGATGGAGCCTTAGTCCACAGTGCACCTCACACCTTCTCCAGTCCTTTTATGGACACTGTGCTCTCTCATAACATCCATATTGTATACACCTTTTATATGCATCTCATATCTCACGGCCGCAACCATGTACAAGTCTGTTTAGTCCTGTTAAGGAGGACTACGCAGAAGAGTTGGTTTAGAAATGCCTCTGTAATTTTGACAGAGTGCAAGTTGTGTGGATATACACTACAGTTTTTATTCTACATTGTTTGTCTCACACAGGAGTGTTCAACTGTAATGTTAAGATCCATGTATCATGTACAGTGTACAAAACCAGTCCTTTTCTCCATGAATATCCAACTCAGAGCTTAAGCCTATTTTTTAAACATAAAGTTAAGTATTTTTTCCCCAATTCTATTGATTCAGGCAAAGGTGAAAGAGCAAAGTTCTCATTCTTAAAGGAAGGGAACCTTTCAGATAGTACTGCCTGATTAAAAAGTTAAGAACTTGCCATATACCTAAAATCTCTTTACTGTCTGAAACCTATTGCCTGAGCACATACGCAACATGTGAGTTCCATGATCTGATCAATGTGATCCAATCACTATATGATCAAGGTTTGTCACGTCTACACATTGTATTAAAAAGTGTCTCTTACCCGTCCACATCATGACCAGATTAGCTAGTGCCTCCCTGTATGTAATATATTTTACAGATACTCTTTCAAAATAATGTGCATTTATTTATTTTAGAACAATTACTTATGCCATAATTTAATGGTGCTACCTGAGGCCGTTATAAGGACGATTAAATGGTTTGACCATCCAGATCTGTTTATTGATATCCAGACAATGTGTGCCTGACTTCCTCCGGAGGTGTTCAGGAAGTTCTAATAATAATTATAATTATAATAACTTATTACACTTTTCAAGGGCTTTTCATTAGACAGAATCTCAAAGCGCTTGTTAAGCTAAATAAACATTAATTTACAAATAAAGAGGCTACAACAGTAGCTAGATCAGCTAGATCAAGTCTATTTGAGTGCTTCTTGAAGCACAATCAGATCAGTGTATTTTAATTGTCCACACCGGTCTAATAAAATGTAGGCACAATCAGAATGTAGAAAAGTACAGGACAAAGGGCCCATGTTAGCACCAGGTATATACGGGGCTTTTGTGTGGCCCAAGAGCATAGGCTACAACGGCACTCACCTTGCCTAAGTACAGCTCGTCCAAGCAGTCATCTATCCATTTCTCCACGTCTAGTCGTCTCTGCAGCTCTTTTCTGTTGTATTTCACAGTCACTCGAGCTTGTCTCTTCTGTAGGTTGACTCCGTGTTCCCGAGACGTTCCCAAATCTGATGAGTGGACTTCATCTGCGCGCGTCCTTCCGACCCTTTTGGTTGCCATGTCTGGTCTGACTGCTTCCAAAGCCAAATGTAGTCCGACGCACTGTCAATCCCAAACAACCGCCTCGCCCCTACCAGCTCGCTCAGAGCGCCCTCGGTTGTCACGTGTTGCTGACTAAACTCCGAAGGTAACTTCCAGAGATTGACTCCCCCCACACCCCACACATGACAATATGTGATGACATCTGTAAACAATCCAATGAGGTGCAGAAGTTGGTATGCGATGGGAAGAGACTGTAACTACCAATTGGATATCACGAAATTGGGGAGAAAAAGGGCAAAAAAGTACCCAAAACATAAATGTAAAAAAATAACGTTGGTATGATGTATCAATTGGGGCAGGGGCCTTCTTCCAGGAAGCAGAGTGACATGAGCGCATGGTGTGAGCTTAGGGAGAGATACATGTCATTATTTTGCATGTTTAAATAGAGATAACTTTTTATATATACTACATGACCAAAAGTATATGGACACCTGCTCGTTGAACATCTCATTCCAAAAGCATGGGCATTAATATGGAGTTGGTCCCCCCAGCTATAACAGCCTCCACTTTTCTGGGAAGGCTTTCCACTAGATGTTGGAACATTGCTGCGGGACTTGCTTCCATTCAACCACAAGAGCATTAGTGAGGTCAGGCAATGATGTTGGGCGATTAGGCCTGGCTCGCAGTCGGTGTTCCAATTCATCCCAATGTTGTTCAATGGGGTTGAGGTCAGGGCTCTGTGCAGGCCAGTCAAGTTCTTCCACACCGATCTCGGCAAACCATTTCTGTATGGACCTCGCTTTGTGCACAGGGGCATTGTCATGCTGAAACAGTAAAGGGCCTTCCCCAAACTGTTGCCACAAAGTTGTAAGCACAGAATAGTCTAGAATGTCATTGTATGCTGTAACGTTAATATTTCCCTTCACTGGAACTAAGGGGCCTAGCCCAAACCATGAAAAACAGCCCCAGACCATTATTCCTCCTACACCAAACTTTACAGTTGCCACTATGCATTGGGGCAGGTAGCAATCTCCTTGCATCCGCCAAACCCAGATTTGTCCATCGGACTGCCAGATGGTGAAGCTTGATTCATCACTCCAGAGAAAGCGTTTCCACTGCTCCAGAGTCCAATGGCGGCGAGTTTTACACCACTCCAGCCAACGCTTGGCATTGCACATGGTGATCTTAGGCTTGTGTGCGGCTGTATGGCCATGGAAACCCATTTCATGAAGTTCCTGACAAACAGTTCTCGTGCTGACGTTGCTTCCACAGGCAGTTTGGAACTCAGTAGTGAGTGTTGCAACTGAGGACAGACGATTTTTACGCGTTACACGCTTCAGCACTGGGTGGTCTTGTTCTGTGAGCTTGTGTGGCCTACCCCTTCGCAACTGAGCCGTTGTTGCTCTTAGACGTTTCCACTTCACAATAACAGCATTTACAGTTGACCGGAGCAGCTCTAGCAGGGCAGAAATTTTATGAACTGACTTGTTGGAAAGGTAGCATCCTATGACGGTGCCACGTTGAAAGTCACTGAGCTCTTCAGTAAGGCAATTCTACTGCCAATGTTTGTCTATGGAGATTACATGGCGGTGTGCTCAATTTTATACACCTGTCAGCAATGGGTGTGGCTGAAATTGACAAATCCACTAATTTGAAGGGGTGTCCACATACTTTTGTATATATAGTGTGGCAGACCAGGGGGTTTGGTCAAGATGTTTACACAGATCAGACACAGACAGAATTGTATTAGCTCGGTTTCAAGGGTGTTTATTTAAATAATAAACAAAGAGAAAATCATAGGTCTCCTCCAGGAGACCTCCTCCGGGATACCGTCTTCTGGGCTCCGGGGTCTTGCTGTATCCTATCAGTGCGACTTAGGGCATCCGCATTCCCATGCTTTGCCCCAGACCTGTGCACAACAGAAAAAGAGAAGCATTGAAGGGACAAGAACCAACTGGTGACCCGATCGTTTGTGTCCTTTCCCCTGGGGAGCATGGTCTGTGACCAGGGTGAAGTGGGTGCCCAACAGGTAATACTTGAGTGTCTAGTGCCCACTTCACCGCTAGGCACTCTTTCTCGACAATCAAGTACTTTTTTTCTCTGGGTATCAGCTTATGTAAATGATGGGGTGCTCCTCCCCATCGTTATGTACATGATGGGGTGCTCCTCCCCATCGTTTATCTGGGACAGGACATCCCCTAGTCCCGTGTCGCATGCGTCTGTCTGGACCAACATCGGTACCTGGAAATCGGGTGTTACGAGAATCGGATGGGAGCACAGCGCTTCCTTCAGGCGCCGCGTCGGTCTCGCCAGTCCATTTCACTGTTTTCGGGTGGCGGGCCCTGGTTAGAGCGGTAAGGGGGGGGGGGAGTCGTCGGCCACGAACCTCCAGTCGTGGACCAGTTGGGCCCGATGGGCCAGGCTGTACCCGTAGCGGCTGAGTATCTCCCTTGAGACCGTCGTAGTTAGCCGCCTGTTCGTCGTTAAGGTCCCAAATGCCTTTTGGGCGTTCCCGGAAAGGAACGGGGGACAGCAGACTTGCCCACTTCAGCCTTGGCCATCTTTCCCGTAGCGCGGTCTGTTCAAACGTGCAGAGGTATGTTTCGATGTCGTCATCCTCCGTTAGCTTGATTAAAAACTGGTTTGGATGCGATTCAGTAGGCGCTCCTCCTTGTAGCTTCCTGATTTCCTCAACGAGGCGGACATTTTGTAGTCGCTGCTCCTCCAGCGTTCGTTTCTGAACCGCCTGTTGTGCTTGTTGGGCCCGGACGAACTGAGCTATCAACTCGTCCATGCTGATGCTGCGTAAACGTCAATCCTGATCTGACCACGTTATCAGAATGCCCGCATTCTCCACCACTTGTGGCAGACCAGGGGTTTGGTCAAGACGTTTACACAGATCAGACACGGACAGAATTGTATTAGCTCGGATTCAAGGGTGTTTATTTAAATAATAAACAAAGAGAAAATCATAGGTCTCCTCCAGGAGACCTCCTCCGGGATACTGTCTTCTGGGCTCCGGGATCTTGCTGTATCCTGTGGGGAACAAAACCAAGCTCCCTCCGTTATCTCTGGTACTGCGCACAACTGTACGGCATAACCTCTCGTCCCCACTCCTGTGTGCTGCCCTCCTGGCAGCTTTATGGGACTCGTCCAGCTGGTGAGCAATCAGCCCCTTGATTACTCACCAACCACAATCAGCCCCAATTAGTCCTGGCCCGAGAGCCAGTCTAGACCTGGCACGTCCAGCAGAGGGAGCCATCGCCACGTGATGTAGACTCCGTCTGTCACCAGGCCTTGATGAGTCTCCACCTGCTGGCTAACCTGCTGAACGCCAAAATAGTGTATTTTCAAAAAATGTAGTTTTCTTTTTGTTGCCTCAGGGCAACATTGTGCAGTTAGGCAACCCTTTTTTGTTGCCTCAGGACAATGTTGTGCAGTTAGGCTACTTTTCAGGGCAATATCATGCTAAATGAAAGATATGTAAAATGATGGCCTTGGTCAATGTTTTTGCCCACATATCCACTAACATTCACAGGCAATGGACACAGGGATATTCTATGGGTGAAAGTAGCCAAATGGAGCAGCTAGGATCATACCCTCTGATAGTGAGTAAAGTGAGCTTTAGGACAGTGACGGCGAGGAAGAATGGGCCACAGATTCAGTTTGAGAGGCAGTGAAATACTAGTTTATGCCCAATTTGTATTTTCTTTTGAAAATAGTGCTATATTTCACACAAAAAAGGTTTTGAAAATATCAGATTTTCCTTGGTGTTTTAGTACCCTTATGGCACAGCATTGCCCTGAGGCAACAAAACAAATTCTGAGTGTGGGGGGGTTAAAGTGAATTTTCTTTATTATTGATACATTATCAGAAAGTCTACATGTTCAACAACAAAAAATAGGATGGAATACATTTTTTAAATTAAAAAACAAAATGTGTGCAGTAGAGAGTTAAGCCAACATGGACAAAATTGGCACAGATTCTGGTAGGCTAATATTATACAAAATTGGTTTGAGCAAGCGTTCAAATAATTTAGCCTATTGGGTAGGCCTAAAAAATGCCAAAAACATACAGGCTATTTCTCACATTTTATACCAATCGTCTTACGTAAACCCCTCATTACAGGCTACTTTTCAACCAAATAGGCCTATGAAAACAACCATTTTAAATGAATAACTTTTAATCCTTTATTATGTGGCCAATGTACATACAGTATGTATGTTGATAATCAATCGATAGGCTAGAAAAGTTGATTTTATAGTCTTTATTCAACACATTACAAACACTTACAACAATGACATAAAACTTAAAACAATCATTTTTTGAGGGCAAATGCCTTACAAAACACAAACTTTGGCATGAACATAAAATTACACTGGCTGTTCTTCAGAAACAGCAATACTTATGTCATGATCTGTGTAACAAAGTTACATGTTCATTGATTTCAGGTCATAAATCAATTCCGTGTTTCTTCCTGGAGTATTCATGAGCTATTTAGAATACACAACAACACACAAAGATGCAGAACATCCATTACAAGTTGTTTATTTAGGATCACATAAATATATCTCTGGATTTGTGGCAATAAAGGTGAAGATTTTGGACAAACATTTTACACATAATAAATAAATAACAAATAAAATGATGGTATACCGACTGATAGTTTTATCTTAGGAAATGTACTGTATGTTAGAAGAAATCATAGTAAATTTTTAAATGAAAAAAATATATGTTTTATCGTTTGGAATTGCTCAAATTGGAGTTCTGGTGAAATATGCTAACAAACAAAAACACAGTGAAGTCAATCCAGGAAATATATCCTCTCCTTGAAGGTCATTGATAACAGTCTTTATTGTGAGCTGTTCTTCCAAAAAGGTACAGGTCAGAGAATTAGGTCTTCCTGTATTTGGTTTAAATGGTTCTTCCAGAGTCATTTGGTGAATATGACTGTGTTGCAGCAAGGGCAATGATAGGTCAGTGTCCAACTTAAATGGTCATGTGGTATTGGTAGTCGTCTCTTTGGGTTATTTGACGTGGAAGACCTTTCTCTGAGGAGATTCCCTAAAGTTCCCATACTTCAAGAGGTCACTTACTGTTGTTCTTCATGATGAGAGGTTGTTTTCCAACATGTTTTTTTCTTTGTTTAAATTTGCAACGTAAAAATAATGACAGGAATCCAACCATTCATACCGTTTTCGTCCTTTTCTTCATTCACTTAACATTTCATAAAAAGAGAAAAAAGAAGTGCTAACGATCCCCTGTTCTTCCTCCCCGTTTCTGTCCCTCCTTCCATTCCCAGGTGTGTGGCTGTCCTGTCTCCTCTTTCTGTCCTTCTTGAGTCCAGACCAGTGGCTCATCTTAGCCCAGCCCCACTCTCCCCCCTCCAGAGGTAGTCCTGTCCAGGGGAGAGAGAATGGTGCTCCCCCCCAAGTACCCGGCCTGTCCTCTCATCTGGGGGGCTCAGCGATGCGAGCGATGCCAGGCTGAGGCGCGGGTCGCTGTTGCTGATCTTGAACAGGCCGCTGGGCCCCAGGAAAGCCTCTCTCTCGCTGGGGAAGTGGTTGATCACCGTCTCCAGGTCATTGAACACCGCCGTGTCGCTCAGTTGCTTCCTACTACGCAGCCGGTGCCGCCGCAGCACCACGATGCCCGCCGCTAGGCCAAGGGCGAGTAACGCCAGGACGCAAGAGGCAGTGAGGGCGGCGGAGGAAGGCTTATTTGTCAGTTGGGGGGCGGGCTGGAAGCTGAGCTGCAGCGTGAACGCACAGCTAGGTCCCATGAAACCCGTCGGACACTGGCACACAGGCCCCGTGAAGTGGGTGAAGCAGGTGCCGCCGTTCTGGCAGGGCTGGGCGCTGGTGCTGCGGCCACAGGCGTCCGAACGCACGCTGCAGTTCTTGCCAGCGTAGCCCAGCGTGCACGAGCAGGTGTAGTCGTCCACACTGTCCTGGCAGGTTCCAGCATTCTGGCACGGTACTGAGGCACAGTCGTCGATATTGACCTGGCAGTTGGCCCCGGTGAACCCGGAGCGGCAGCGGCATAGCACGCTTTGACCCAGGTCTAGACACTCACCACCTAGAAGACAACATATGACACGGCTCCACTTAGTACACTGCAGCCTACCACATTCTGAAGTAGTACAAGATGGGGTACATGGGATATCACACTGTTGCCACTTCTTAAGTCATGACTTCTGTCTTTATCAAAATAACATGATTCTGTTAACAGACTGTGGGATGCGATGACTAACAAGGAACTTTTGTTCCGGTGCACAGATTTTTCATCACTAATCATTTGGACAAATCACGATTTTGCAGGTGCCCGCATCTTCTGAATTTCAGAAGGGGAGGGGACATTTGGCCCATAGACTTGCCCCAAACAAGCAGAGAGAGGGAGTGGAGCTAGCGCTCCTCGCTCTAGTATCTTTTTAACACATTTACATTTTAGTCATTTAGCAGACACTCTTATCCAGAGCGACTTACAGTTAGTGAGTGCATACATTATATATTTTTATTTTTTCATACTGCCCCCCCCCCCGTGGGAATCGAACCCACAACCCTGGCGTTGCAAACGCCATGCTCTACCAACATCCCCTGCAGGCCATTCCCTACCCTACCCTGGACGACGCTGGGCCAATTGTGCGCCGCCCCATGGGTCTCCCGGTCGCAGTCGGCTACGACAGAGCCTGTATTCGAACCAGGATCTCTAGTGGCACAGCTAGCACTGCGATGCAGTGCCTTAGACCACTGCGCCACTCGGGAGATCTCCCCCCAGAACTTAATCAAGCATCTGACGCAATTACGCAAGATTTTAATCCTGGGTTTCCGAGATTAACATTTTATTGACTTTTTCTCCAGGAAGATGTGCTTAGGTTGTGTGCATTGATATACTTTGAAAACATGTATTCATTCATTGTTCAACCAGCCAAGTGCAGTACTTCCAGCAGGTGCAGGTGCATACTTGAACCACTAGATGTCACCAGAACCAAGACAAGCTGCTCTCCATCCACTTTCACCTGCTTCCACCTTTTTTGGGGGAGCTGGTGGACTGTTTTAAGTTCCTGGGCATAACCATCTCGTCCGATCTGACATGGTCAGCCAACACAAATGCCTCTATTTCCTGAGGCAACTGAGGAAGTTTGGCATGAGCACAGGCACTCTAGTCAACTTCTACTGAGTCACAGTGGAGAGCATCCTGGCTGGATCCATCATTGTGTGGTACTAACTGTAAGTCGCTCTGGATAAGAGTGTCTGCTAAATGACTAAAAATGTAAATGTATGGTAAAACCAACACACAAGACCACAAAAGGCTTCAGTGGGTAGTGCTCAATGCAGAGAGAATCATTGGCACTACCCTCCCCTCCATCGAGGCCATCTATGCGGACAGATCCCTCACTAGAGGCCAAAAGATAGTACAGTACCCCAGCCAGTGCACTGTTCTCCCAGCTACCATCTAGGCGGAGATAGAGGAGCATCAAGACCTCCACTACCATCAAGACCTCCACTACCAGGTTCAAGAATAGATTTTATCCCGGTGCAATCCGCCTGTTAAAACAAGCAACCTGCCTGCTGTTTTTATCCTACTTTTGGCACATGAGCACATGAGCACATATGACTGAACTATTTATGATCTTACCACATTTAATTGCTTTTCTATTTATTATCTTTTTACTGTATATGTGTATGTACTGTACTATATCAGAGAGCTCCAACAAATACTTTTAAAGAGTGATTCTGCTTGTGTTTCTCTGTTGTTCATTAAGAAAAACTAGATTTCAGTCTTGGGGGTGTGGTTCAATGTGGCAGTTACTGATATTTGTCCTCCATTAGACATCATAGGAACAAAGCCAGTATTACTTCCTCAAAATAGTCAGAATGAATCTACGATAACTCAAGGAATCTGTCATTAATTTTGACATTTTTGCAGAGGAGGTTTTAGTCATGCAATTTTACAACTAGCTAAGGTGTTTGGTGCAGTATTACTCAAGTAAAAAAATGTGTGACGTGTTGTTTTATGTAAACAAAGTCAGATCCGCTGCATTGATGGGCAGGTCTGTCTCACCGTCTGTGTGTTCTGCTGTAGAATTGGATAGAGAGCAATCACCGCAGCTGTGTATCCTTTGTTAGTGGTCAAGAGAGCATTGTCGAAATCAAAACCCAACCCTCAAGTGAGTCATGACGAACTCACTTGCAAAACTCTGTTTTGGACGAGACTGACTTTATGAACAAAACTATCCTATTTACACTTTGTAGTCAATTTTGACACTATAATAAATGTTTCTGAATAACATCGATGAAACATTGGCTGTTTTCTATCAGATAAGTTGTTTATTGCCTTCAGTTGCACTTTAATACCTGCAAATGTCAAATAAACTACTTGAACTTGATACACTACAGTCAGACTCACCATTCAGACATGGGCTGTTGCTGCAGCGGTCCAGTTTCTTCTCACAGTTGGAGCCGGTGTACGTGGGAGGGCAACGGCAGGTGTAGCCCCCCGTTAGTGTCTCCATGCAGGTGCCCCCATTGAAGCAAGGCCCATCGGCACACGTCATGGCGATGATCTCACAGTTCTTCCCATAGAAGCCCTGGGGGCAGGTGCACGAGTAGTCGTTCTCCAGGTCCTTAAGAGAGAGAGTATTTTCAAGTATTGTTGTTAGAGAGACAACTAGACTGGGCTTTAGCTTTTTACAATCCATAGATGATCCATGATTACTGATCATGTTTCTGACATTGTGTCTTATTTTAACATGTTTATAACTGTAATGTGTTATGTTACACTGCGTTTGTGTCAAGGATACATTTCCATTTTACCCTCAAATGGACAATTAAGTTGGAATAAAAAATTATAAACATGGCATTCCAAGTTAATTAAAATAAAAAAAAGTTTGTTTAACACACAATTAAACATGTAAATAAATGACAAGCCAATATTGAACAACCCCTATTTCCTGCAAGCAGTAATATTACTCACATTGCAGCTGCCTCCGTTCTTGCAGGGGTTGCTGTCACACTCGTTGGTCTCCAGCTCACAGTTGGTGCCACTGTAGCCCGGGCGGCAGGTGCAGGTGTAGCTGCCCTGGCCTGTGTTGGTGCAGGTGGCATCGTTGGCACATGGCCGGTGGTTGGTGCAGTAGTTGAGGTCCTGGTCACAGAAGAGGCCACCCCAGCCCTCCTTGCATTCGCACTGCCATGGCTGGCCGCAGGTGCCATGGAGACAACCCGGGTAGCGCACACACTCATTGCACGAGGGCCCCTGCCAGCCCATCCTGCACTTGCAGTCCCCAGGGGCCTCGCAGTAGCCGTGCCTCTCGCTGCAGTCCGCTGAGCAGATGGCTGTAGGGAGGAGGGGGAGGGATGGGGGTGTGGGGGGTTGATTACAATGAATGGGCAGATTGGGCACCCCCCTGCGCTATACATCACAGAACACACACGCACAGACACCCAACCCTGTCTGACCCCACCCCCCCACCCCTCCCAGCCCCATCTCAGACTTCAACTGTTTGTTAAGTATTAAACCAAGCAGCTGGTGAGCACACAACCACAGGAACAGAAGCCAGGTCTTTATTTTCTCCCTCTGCCTCATGCATACCCGTAACACACACAGACACACAGCATCTCCAACATGTGTCCCTGGCAGCCACGGTTCTTTCTCCCTTTGTTACAGGGGAACAAAAGGCAGATTGAACTCCACAAGTCTTCGAACTCCACAAGCAATCAGCAGTTAAAACAATAACAAAGCTACTCCCTGCCACTGTTTCACTAAAATGGAACCACTCTCAAATTCATAGACAGAGCTATGGATGCAAGGACTGACCATCCATGATATCAAAATGATAGTTTTAATCATTTTTTGAGGCGATACAGTGTTTGTTTAGATTTACTTTGTTTGCAAACATTGGAGTAAAACAAAGCTGATATTTTGGTTTCTGATGGGATATGACAGTTGAACTAAGCTCATGAGGCATTTATAAGTTCTATTCTTCAAGAATCAATAGGTACATATCATTAATTTATTAGTCCAAAATGGATGTAGCTACTGCAGATTGCCCCTTTAAGACTCCTGCAATTATGCCTGTGTAAAAGAGTAGATGGCTGGTTAAAGGATTAAAGTGAAATCCTTTGGGGAGATGTCATCTTAATTTAGAAATAACTTGACACAAACATTTTCATAAAACAAGGGTGAATTAAAATGTTGCACATGCTTCATTGTTGGTGTGATTATGTGTAGGCCTATTTGTAATAGTTATTGTGATTAGGCCTGTATGTAATAATTATTGTCACCAATCATTCAGCTCTATATGCTGCCTATATGCTGTCCCTGTGATACCTTTACCTGTAAAAAGTATGAATTGTGTTTTCACCAAGGAGAATGCCAATAAGAACATTAGCCTCATTCATCAATGAATCATTGCCTGCACTGTGCAGTCTATTTACAATAGGCCTATAAAGTGCAATCCGTCCAACTTGACAGCATCTGAGTCTGGACAGTAACGTAGCCTAAAGTCATTGACGTTAACTCGATTGTACTTACGATCAGAACAGTAGTTGCCCTTCCAGCCCTCCAGACAGTGTTTGTTCCCCTCCTCGTCACAGGTGTAGTGACCCAAAGTGTCGTCGCGGGGTCTGCAGTACTCCGCGCAGCTATCGCCAAAGTAGTACTCGTCACAGAATACGTGGTAGGAGTAGCGCAGCTCGCTCTGCTCTCCGAAGTGGACGTCTTGAGACCAGTCCTCGCCGATGGCCAGTCTTCTTCTGGTGGCCAAGCGGCTGACAAGGTTGTTTTGGTTGTCTGAAATATACAAGAAAATGTGTATTATTATAGTAGCCTATTGACATAGTGAATGTTTGAATTTAGGTAAGCTGTTAAGAAAGGCTATAATATGCCTACTGCAACAACACCTTACCTGTGTATTCTGTAGGGGTTTCTGCGTTCCATGCTTCAATGATCAGCGAAAATGTTCCCTGAAATAGAGGTAAATCCTGGATTAAAGTTTACGCAAGAATGATATACAGTAACATAACATTTATATTTCCATGTCTAACATTTAATATGTATATATAAAAGGTTATTTACCGGCCACTTGAAATGGAACGGTATTCTAATCGGAGCGCTGCTGGAAATCGAGGTCTGATCTGCGCGGATGACGTTGGTGTGTCCCGTTCCAAACGTGCATGGTGGCTCCGCATGGATAACGTCCTCGGAGTGTTTTAGACAAATTCGGAAAAATATGTGGCAGTCCCTATGCCTTCTGCATATGCGGTGGGCAGTATTGAACGAATGGACTTTCAGCTCGAACACACCAGAGGACGATACCTGCCAAGAGAAGAACGAATTGGACATTAGAAATCCTATTTAAACTGTGCGTAAAGCAAGGCAATATTGAATGGTTCCTTATTGTTACAATATCGTACTTACCACTTGCATTACAGCCAAAGCCAAGACACATCTAAAAGGTAGTGAGGCCATTTATGACAGTTGTTTGGTTGGTAGCTATACAACAATCGGCAGGTGTATGCATTCGTTGTGTCCAATAGAAGTGTGACGCGTGCTTATTCCCAAAAACTCAAATAGCTAAAGCTGTAGAAAAATATCCTTGCAGTCACACCATAAAATAAGTGTGAAAAGGTATAAAAAGTCCTCGCTCTTCCCTTTTCCCTGGTCGTGGTCTTCACTTGTTTTGGTTATGGTGCTTAATGAGATTGAATAGGTTTTATACCCCTGATGCGCTCCATTCACGCGTCAGGAGGCGGGACAGGGAAAGACCCAAGGGACAACCAGTACATTTGGGATGTGTGTGGATTTGGTGGTGATTAAATTTGTCAGAAAATTTTGAAGGCACAGGGCCTATAATTCGACCATAATCATATTTAAAGCGTGATTGGAACAAGACGATTTTTATACAGTAATACAAATAGCCAAATGCCCACTAATTTGGAGATATGTGGGCTAGCTATCCCATGGAAATGGTGTGACTACTGCATCTAAAACTGCATTTTTAGACCTACACTACCATTCAAAATTTTGGGGTCGCTTAGAAATGTCCTTGTTTTCCATTAAAATAACTGATTGATCAGAAATACAGTGTAGACATTGTTAATGTTGTAAATGGCTATTGTAGCTGGAAACGACTGATTTTTAATAGAATATATACAGTTGAAGTTGGAAGTTTATGTACACCTTAGCCAAATACATTTAAACTCAGTTTTTCACAATTCCTGACATTTAATCCTAGTAGAAATTCCCTGTTTGAGGTCAGTGAGGATCACCACTTTATTTTAAGAATGTGAAATGTCAGAATAATAGTAGAGAGAATGATTTATTTAAGCTTTTATTTATTTCATCACATTCCCAGTGGGTCAGAAGTTTACATACACTCAATTAGTATTTGGTAGCATTGCCTTTAAATTGTTTCACTTGGGTCAAACGTTTTGGGTAGCATTCCACAAGCTTCCCACAATAGGTTGGGTGAATTTTGGCCCATTCCTCCTGACAGAGCTGGTGTAACTGAGTCAGGTTTGTAGGCCTCCTTGCTCGCACATGCTTTTTCAGTTCTGCCCACAAATGTTCTATAGGATTGAGGTCAGGGCTTTGTGATGGCCACTCCAATACCTTGACTTTGTTGTCCTTAAGCCATTTTGCCACAACTTTGGAAGTATGCTTGGGGTCATTGTGCATTTGGAAGACCCATTTGCGACCAAGCTTTAACTTCCTGACTGATGTCTTGAGATGTTGCTTCAATATATCCACATAAAACCATCTATTTTGTGAAGTGCACCAGTCCCTCCTGCAGCAAAGCACCCCCACAGCATGATGCTGCCACCCCCATGCTTCACGGTTGGGATGGTGTTCTTCGGCTTGCAAGCCTTGCCCTTTTTCCTCCAAACATAACGATGGTCATTACGGCCAAACAGTTATTTTTTGTTTCATCAGACCAGAGGACATTTCTCCAAAAAGTACGATCTTTGTCCCCATGTGCAGTTGCAAACCGTAGTCTGGCTTTTTTATGGCGGTTTTGGAGCAGTGGCTTCTTCCTTGCTGAGCGGCCTTTCAGGTTATGTCGATATAGGACTCGTTTTACTGTGGATATAGATACTTTTGTACCTGTTTCCTCCAGCATCTTCACAAGGTCCTTTGCTGTTGTTCTGGGATTGATTTGCACTTTTCACACCAAAGTACGTTAATCTCTAGGAGACAGAACGCATCTCCTTCCTGAGCGGTATGACGACTGCGTGGTCCCATGGTGTTTATACTTGCGTACTATTGTTTGTACAAATGAACGTGGTACCGTCAGGCGTTTGGAAATTGCTCCCAAGGATGAACCGGACTTGTGCAGGTCTACAATTTTTTTTCTGAGGTCTTGGCTGATTTCTTTTGATTTTCCCATGATGTCAAGCAAAGAGCCACTGAGTATGAAGGTAGGCCTTGAAATACATCCACAGCTACCCCTCCATTTGACTCAAATTATGTCAATTAGCCTATCAGAAGCTTCTAAAGCCATGACATCATTTTCTGGAATTTTCCAAGCAGTTTAAAGGCACAGTCAACTTAGTGTATGTAAACTTCTGACCCACTGGAATTGTGATACAGTGAATTATAAGTGAAATAATCTGTCTGTAAACAATTGTTGGAAAAATTACTTGTGTCATGCACAAAGTAGATGTCCTAACCGACTTGCCAAAACTATAGTTTGTTAACAAGAAATGTGTGGACTGGTTGAAAAACAAGTTTTAATGACTCCAACCTAAGTGTATGTAAACTTCAGACTTCAACTGTACATAGGTGTACAGAGGCCCATTATCACCAACCATCAGTCCTGTGTTCCAATGGAACATTGTGTTTGCTAATCCAAGTTTATCATTTTAAAAGGCTAATTGATCATTAGAAAACATGTTTGCAATTATGTTAGCACAGCTGAAAACTGTTGTGCTGATTAAAGAAGCAATAAAACTGGCCTTCTTGAGACTAGTTGAGTATCTGGAGCATCAGCAATTGTGGGTTTGATTACAGGCTCAAAATGGCCAGAAACAAATCACTTTCTTCTGGAACTCGTCAGTCTATTGTTGTTCTGAGAAATGAAGGCTATTCCATGCGAGAAATTGCCAAGAAACTGAAGATCTCGTACAACGCTGTGTACTACTCCCTTCACAGAACAGCGCAAACTGGCTCTAACCAGAATAGAAAGAGGAGTGGGAGGCCCCGGTGCACAAATGAGCAAGAGGACAAATACAGTCGTGGTCAAAAGTTTTGAGAATGACACAAATACTAATTTTCACAAAGTCTGCTGCCTCAGTTTTGATGATGGCAATTTGCATATACTCCAGAATGTCATGAAGAGTGATCAGATGAATTACAATTAATTGCAAAGTCCCTCTTTGCCATGAAAATGAACTTAATCCCCAAAAAACATTTCCAGTGCATTTCAGCCCTGCCACAAAAGGACCAGCTTCCATCATGTCAGTGATTCTCTCGTTAACACAGGTGAGAGTGTTGACGAGGACAAGGCTGGAGATCACTCTGTCATGCTAATTGAGTTAGAATAACAGACTGGAAGCTTTAAAAGGAGGGTGGTGCTTGAAATCATTGTTCTCTGTTAACCATGGTTACCTGCAAGGAAACACGTGCTGTCATCATTGCTTTGCACAAAAAGGGCTCACAGGCAAGGATATTGCTGCTAGTAAGAGTGCACCTAAATCAACCATTTATCGGATCATCAAGAACTTCAAGGAGAGAGGTTCAATTGTTGTGAAGAAGGCATCAGGGCGCCCAAGAAAGTCCAGCAAGCGCCAGGACCGTTTACTAAAGTTGATTTAGCTGCGGGATCGGGGCACCACCAGTGCAGAGCTTGCTCAGGAATGGCAGCAGGCAGGTGTTTGTGCATCTGCACGCACTTTTGGAGGATGGCCTGGTGTCAAGAAAGGCAGCAAAGAAGCCACTTCACTCCAGGAAAAACATGAGGGACAGACTGATATTCTGCAAAAGGTACAGGGATTGGACTGCTGAGGACTGGGGTAAAGTCATTTTCTCTGATGAATCCCCTTTCCGATTGTTTGGGGCATCCAGAAAACACCTTGTCCGGAGAAGATAAGGTGAGCGCTACCATCAGTCCTGTGTCATGCCAACAGTAAAGCATCCTGAGACCATTCATGTGAGGGGTTGCTTCTCAGCCAAGGGAGTGGGCTCACTCACAATTTTGCCTAAGAATACAGCCATGAATAAAGAATGGTACCAACACATCCTCCGAGAGCAACTTCTCCCAACCATCCAAGAACAGTTTGGTGACGACCAATGCCTTTTCCAGCATGATGGAGCACCTTGCCATAAGGCAAAAGTGATAACTAAGTGGCTCGGGGAACAAAACATCAACATTTTGGGTCCATGGCCAGGAAACTCCCCAGACCTTAATCCCATTGAGAACTTGTGGTCGATCCTCAAGAGGCGGGTGGACAAACAAAACCCCACAAATTCTGACAAACTCCAAGCATTGATTATGCAAGAATTGGCTGCCATCAGTCAGGATGTGGCCCAGAAGTTAATTGACAGCATGCCATGGCGGATTGCAGAGGTCTTGAAAAAGAAGGGTCAACAGTGCAAATATTGACTCTTCGCATAAACTTAATGTAATTGTCAATAAAAGCCTTTGACACTTATGGAATGTGCTTGTAATTATTCTTCAGTATACCATAGTAACATCTGACAAAAATATCTCATAACACTGAAGCAGCGAACTTTGTGAAGACCAATACTTGTGTCATTCTCAAACTTTTGACCACGACTGTACATTAGAGTGTCTAGTTTGAGAAACAGGCGCCTCACAGGTCCTCAACTGGTAGCTTCATTAAATAGTACCGGCAAAACACCAGTCTCAACGTCAACAGTGAAGAGGCGACTCCGGGATGCTGACCTTCTAGGAAGAGTTGCAAAGAAAAAGCCATATCTCAGACTGCCATCTTAATCTTTTCTTTTTATTGGCCAGTCTGAGATATGGCTTTTTCTTTGCAACTCTGCCTAGAAGGTCAGCATCCCGGAGTCGCTTCTTCGCTGTTGACATTGAGACTGGTGTTTTGCGGGTACTATTTAATGAACCTGCCAGTTGAGGACCTGTGAGGCGTCTGTTTCTCAAACTAGACACTAATGTATTTGTCCTCTTGCTCAGTTGTGCACCGGGGCCTCCCACTCCTCTTTCTATTCTGGATAGAGCCAGTTTGCACTGTTCTGTGAAGGGAGTAGTACACAGCGTTGTACGAGATCTTCAGTTTCTTGGCAATTTCTCGCATGGAATAGCCTTCATTTCTCAATAATGTAAGTAATGTAGTCTACTTTTATAGAATACATTCTGAATTAATTGATAGACAGCATCACCTGATGGACTAGGCAACATTTGTGGTTATAAGTGATTATAATCTACTATTTGATATAGCCTATATAATTAGGCTTATAATTTATATTCCAAATAAGTTGTTTTCACAAAACGTTGGCATAAGAATTCATTGCCCTTATTGTTTTTTTGGTAGGTTAAATATCGATCTGAAGGAAGTAGGGAAGAATTGCATGTTCTGCCCTTTCTTTCTTCAATCCCAAAATAATTGCTCAGACGCGTGCTAACCGACAAAAGCGGGCATGCTATGGATGAGACCTTTCATTGTGCGCCTCGGGGATATTCGGGGGTCTATTGTTAAGTGGTTTAGTCTGGGGAGGGGAGGGGAGGGCACTCGCGCTAGAGTTCTGGATATCATGGCAGTTGCCTTTGTGTAAACTCCATGTGAACAGCTTTATGGTAATCAATGGCACATGGTCTACGGTGCGGTGTCCCCACACACTATTGTTTTCTCGAACCGTCCTTCCCAACTGCGCACTACTTTCTTAATGCATATTGATTAAGGGGCACCAACACTGGTATTTCCAGCATCTGTCGTGCATATGCCCAATAACGTCTATTAACATTGGACATTTGCCAACATATTGAGTGGTTAGCCTGCCAATGGGAAAAAAAATTGTTGAATCAATGTCATTTCAACAACAAAAATGTAATGTGATGACGTTGAATCAACGTGGAAAACTGATTGGTTTGGCAAAAAGTCATCAAAGTAAGGGAATTTCGTATTTTTGTCATGCAACCTTTACCTAAATACAATGACAGGGTGACATTTTTGGTTGATTTCACGTTGAATTCACGTTAGTTGACAACCCAACCAAATTAAAACTGACATCTGTGCCCAGTGGGCTAGTTTATCTATAGGTTACTTTAGACCATGCACTTCAAGATCCATGCACTTGAAGAACTCTAATATTCAATCAGTTACTATGGGATATTGGACTATACAGTCAATGTAACTATTTGCCTACTATATAATCTCATACCAATCATTTCTTAACAATATGTGTAGCCGAGTGCGTTTTACACAGAGAATATATTCGTAATTCGTTTTTATAAATTGCGCAGAGATGTTGAAGTCTCCTGTTTATTGAGAACGAACCCTTCTTTCAAGCAGCGTCATAAAAATCGCTTCACTCCAAAGTGTGTGTGTGAGTGTGATTTAGAGGGGGAAGGGCCACTGCTGTTCGCTCGTACATTTATATTCTAATGAGCGAGGGGCGCGTGGCGTCAATGAACCACACATCATCCCTGGCACACTTCTCAGCTACAACACTAATTCACGTCAATCCGTGAAGTTCCGCACAGATAAGTCAACAGATGTAGCATAATGAAAAGAGTCCTCAATGGCATAGAAATATAAAGAAATCTTCAACTGAAATATTAAAAGCTTAAAGGTCCTCTGTTGCTCAGTTGGTAGAGCATGGCACTTACAACGCCAGGCTAGTGGGTTCGATTCCCGGGACGTAAAATGTATGCACGCATGACTAAGTCGCTTTGAATAAAAGTGTCTGCTAAATGGTATACACTGAGTGTACAAAACATTAGTAAAACCTTCCTAATATTGAGTTGCACCCACTTTTGCCTTCAGGACAGCCTCAACTCGTCGGGGCATGGACTCTCCAAGGTGTCGAAAGCATTCCACTGGGATGCTGGCCCATGTTGACTCCAATGCTTCCCATAGTTGTGTCAAGTTGGCTGGATGTCCTTTGGGTGGTGGACCATTCTTGATACACATGGGAAACTGTTGAGCGTGAAAAACCCAGCAGCGTTGCGGTTCTTGACACACTCAAACCGGTGCGCCTGGCACTTACTACCATACCCCATTCATACACAATCCATGTCTCAATTGTCTCAAGGCTTAAAAATCCTTATTTAACCAGTCTCCTCCCCTTAATCTACACTAACTGAAGTGTATTTAACAATGACATCAATAAGGGATCATAGCTTTCACCTGGATTAACCTGGTCAGTCTATGTCATGGAAAGAGCAGGTGTTGCTAATGTTTTGTACACTAAGTGTATGTTAAATTGGTTGGTTCTTTAATAAGAATTTGCTGCCAATGCCTTAAAACATAGCAACTAACTCCTAAGAAAGCCTGAAAACTAGTGCTGGATTTTAGCCAGATAAGACTAGCCTACTTTCATCTATGCTATAGATATCTGAACATCATTGATATCTGAATATCATAATTGACACGGAACATTGCCAATCAGGTGCATCCCTTCACGGCAGCAGTGTATCCATCTGCAAATTGAGTTTTTCAGCAGGATAATGTCCAATGTCACAAGGATAGGATTGTCCAGGAATGGATCCACGAATATGACAGTGAATTCAGCTTACTGCAGTGGCCTGCCCAGTCACCAGATCTCAATCCAACTGAACATCTGTGGGATGAGATGGAACAAGCTATTCGGAGTAGAGGGCCCCGTGTAGCTCAGTTGGTAGATCATGGCGTTTGCAACGCCAGGGTTGTGGGTTTGATTCCCACAGGGGGGCCAGTATGAAAATGTATGCACTCACTAACTGTAAGTCGCTCTGGATAAGAGCATCTGCTAAATTACTAAAATGTAAAAAATGTAGAGATCCGCTACCAGCCAACTTGACACAACTGTGGGAAGCATTTGAGTCAACATGGGCCAGCATCCCTGTGGAACGCTTTTAACACCTTGCAGAGTCCCTGCCCCGATGAATTGAAGCTGTTCTGAGGGCAAAAAAGGAAGGTGTTCCTAATGTTTTGTACACTCAGTGTAGTTCCTGGAATACAAGTTAGGCTACCAGTTAGTGTCTTTAACTCCAGCTTTTAATACAGCACCAGTCAAAAGTGTAAGGTTCTGTATTTATTTTCTTAGTCAACCTTGTGTTCTTGAACGTAGCCCTGTTTCTTTGTGTTCTTGATCGTAGCCTGGTCTCATCAGCTCCTTATTTAGTTCAGTTCTTTTAGTTTGTGCCTTGTGAGGTATTGTTTGTTTTGACTCTATTAAGCCTTTTCCTAGCTCATTTGTGAGAACCAGTTATAGCCTTCAGTCCTAGTTTTTGATTCTCCTACCTGTTTGCCTACCTGTGTATTACCATTGCCTGCCTGTGACCACGATTCCTGTCTTTTGCGAAGGCGAAATAAACACCTGCCGCGCTCTGCGCGTGAATCTACACCTTTTTTCTCCCTGAGTATTCATTACAGAATACCTCACCAAAAAACGGAATGGATTCAGTGGAGCTACAGCGGCGCCTAACCCAGCAAGAGGAGTGTATGGAGGAAATCTGCCATCTTCTCTGCCAGCCTATCCCTACTCCTCCGATGCCAGGTATCGTAACCCATAGCCCTCCTTCATTCATATCCATGCCTGGAAAGTATGACGGTTCACCTGGGAAATGTCAGGGATTTCTGATGCAATGCAGCAAATACATTGAGCACAACCCCACTAACTTTGCCACCGACAAGAGCAGGGTGGATGTTTTTTGTCTCTACTCACAGGCAAAGCCCTGGATTGGGCCACCGCCATATGGACTGCCAACAGCATAGAACTCGGATCTGAGACCCATTTCCACACCCTCTTCAAAGAGGTATTCGATCACTCTCTTTCCGGTCGTCCTATAGGAGACCTCGTCATAGAACTTAAACAAGGACGCAATTCAGCTGCCGAGTATGCCCTCGAGTTCCGCACCATGGCTGCAGGAAGTGGATGGAGTGAGGCTGCTTTACTTACCGTCTACCGAAGAGGGCTCAACAGGGAACTTCAGGCGGAGCTGGCCTGTAGAGATGACCTTCAGGATTTAAATCAATACATTCGTATGTCCATCTCCATCGACCACCTCACCGCCGACCGTCGAAGAACTCTGCCACCCAGGAACCTGAAACCTTCTCTTTCCATGATTCCGTAATCCCGTCCGAGTCTTCCAGAGCCCATGCAGTTGGGCCATGCTCCTCTCCCGCATATCGAACGTCAAAGGCGGATCCAAGAAGGGCTCTGCCTATACTGTGGAGGGAAAGCTCATCTACTCAGCCATTGCCCTGTTCGCCCCCCACGGAGAGATGAGAAGGGTCCCTCCGCTCCCATGCAGGTAGGCTTGTCCTTATTTCTAAATATCTCCCAGAAGCAATTCTCCATCCCAGTATTGATAACTGTGAAGGGGGTTACTAAGTACGTAGAGGGCTTGATAGATTCGGGAGCAGCAGGTAATTTTATCGCTCACCAGCTAGTACAAGAGCTTGACATTGATCTAACACCCTGGACGGGCAGCCATTGGGCACGGGCTTCATTATGCACCTGACACAGAGCGTCACCCTCCAGATTGGAGTCTTCCACACCGAAACCATTAAACTCATGGAAC
The DNA here is from genome assembly GCF_020615455.1 of Coregonus clupeaformis. Classification (NCBI taxonomy): domain Eukaryota; kingdom Metazoa; phylum Chordata; class Actinopteri; order Salmoniformes; family Salmonidae; genus Coregonus; species Coregonus clupeaformis. The sequence goes on along the minus strand of NC_059204.1, from coordinate 5,370,015 downwards.
TCCCATCCCTCAAACAGCCACTCATCCTCGGACACCCCTGGCTTTGTCGTCACGACCCTGCCATCTCGTGGCGACAAGGTGAACTACTGTCCTGGTCTTCTACCTGCTTCACCATTTGTCTCCGACTACCCTGCAGAGCCACCACCATTGAGGACTCTGCCTCTGCAGTGCCACCCACTATACCATCTGAATACACCCAGTACAGCAATGTCTTCAGCAAAATCAAGGCATCCACTCTGCCACCACATCGCCCAGTGGACTGTGCTATTGACTTACTCTCTGGAGTGTCCCCACCAAAGGGCCGCGTTTACCGCCTATCTATCCCGGAAAATTAGGCAATGGAGAACTACATTGATGAAGCACTCAAACTGTTTCATTCGTCCTTCTTCTTCCCCCGGCTGCATCCAGCTTCTTCTTCGTTGGAAAAAAGGATGGTGGTCTCCATCCATGTATTGATTACCGTTCCCTGAATGACATCACGGTCAAGAACTGTTTCCCTCTTCCTCTGATCCCAGCGACCCTTGAACAAGTGGGCCGCGCCAACATCTATACAAAACTCGACCTGCGAAGTGCAAATAAGGCAACGAATGGAAGACTGCCTTTATCACCGCACGAGGGCACTACGAATACCTGGTCATGCCCTACGGCCTTACTAACGCCCCCGCCGTCTTCCAATCCTTTATGAATGAGGTTTTCCAGGATATGATCAACCGCTTTCTCATCGTCTACATTGATGACATCCTGATTTACTCCCACTCCCTGAAGGAACACATACAGCATGTAAAAAATGTTATTCAACGGCTCCTTGACCATAACCTTTATGTGAAGATTGAAAAGAGCACCTTCCATGTAACCTCTGTAAATTTCCTCGGTTTCGTACTGACACCTGGAGGGGTCAGCATGGATGAGCACAAAGTCACCGCCATCAGTAACTGGCCCAAACCCACCACCATTAAGGAACTCCAACATTTCATTGGGTTCTCCAACTTCTATCGCCGGTTCATTCGGAACTTCAGTTCTACTGCCGCTCCCCTCACTGCCCTTACCAGCCAAAAGACCCGGACCTTTCAATGGACTGATACCGGCCTGACTGTTTTCAACAACTTGAAACGCTTCTTCACCTCAGCTCCTGTCCTTCGCCAACCTAATCCGACCCTTCCTTTCATCCTGGAGGTGGATGCCTCCGAAGTAGGAGTAGGAGCCATACTCTCTCTCAGCAGGTGGGAACACCTCCAAAATCACATCCCTGTGCCTTCTTCTCCAGGAAGCTATCCGCCGCTGAGAGGAATTACGATGTGGGGAACAGAGAACTCCTCGCCATCAAGCTGGCCCTCGAGGAGTGGCGCCACTGGTTGGAGGGCGCACAACATCCCTTTCTCATCCTAACCGATCATCGTAATCTGGAATATATCAGAGGGGCCAAGAGGTTAAACTCCAGACAAGCCCGCTGGGCTCTCTTCTTCACACGCTTCCATTTTCATCTTACTTACATCCCTGGAAAGAAAAACGTAAAAGCTGATGCTCTCTCCCGCCAGTTTGACCTTCCGACCAGTAACTCAGACCCTACACGCATTCTTCCTTCCTCTTGCATTATGGGACCGGTACAGTGGGAGGTTCACTCTGCTATTCAAGATAACCCATCGCATCAACCCTGTCACGTACCGCCTCCAGTTACCCCGTCAGTATAAAATCTCCTCGTCCTTCCATGTGTCTCTGTTTAAAACCAGTCACCTACAGTCCTCTTCATCCTCCAGTCTCAACCCGCAGTACGCCCCCACTGTTGGACGTCGGCGGGGAACCTGCCTACGCCATTCAGGCCATCCTTGATTCCAAACACCTGAGAGGTTGCGTCCACTATCTAGTGTACTGGGAAGGTTATGCGCCTGAAGACCGGTCCTGGGTTCCCGACCAGGACATCCTCGACCCAGAGATGATTCAGGCATTCCACCGTAACCGTCCGGATCGTCCCACTCCCCGACCTCGGGGTCAACCCCCGAACAGACCCACTGGACATCAGCTTCGATGCAGAACATCGGGTCAGTCCACGACCATGTCGAAGCAGCCTGCCGGACCTCGCCCCCGAGGTAGGCGGCCGCCTCTGCTCCCCCGCTCCACCCTCCAGTGCCGTTGGGCCATAAAGGCCCGATTCACGCAGTCTCCTCTGAACAGTTGGTGTTGAGATGTGTTTGTTACTTGAACTCTGTGAAGCATTTATTTGGGCTGCAATTTCTGAGGCTGGTAACTCTAATGAACTTGTCCTCTGCAGCAGAGGTAACTCTGGGTCTTCCATTCCTGTGGCGGTCCTCATGAGAGCCATTTTCATCATAGCGCTTGATGGTTTTTGCGAGTGCACTTGAAGAAACGTTCAAAGTTCTTGAAACTTTCCGGATTGACTGACCTTCATGTCTTAATGTAATGATGGACTGTCGTTTCTCTTTGCTTATTTGAGCTGTTCTTGCCATAATATGGACTTGGTCTTTTACCAAATAGGGCTATCTTCTGTATACCACCCCTACCTTGTCACAACACAAGTGATTGGCTCAAATGCATTAAGAAGGAAATAAATTCCATAAATTAACTTTTAACAAGGCACACATTTTAATTGAAATGCATTCCAGGTGACTACCTCATGAAGCTGGTTGAGAGAATGCCAAGAGTGTGCAAAGCTGTCCATCAAGGCAAAGGGTGGCTACTTTGAAGAATCTCAAATATAAAATATATTTTCATTTGTTTAACACTTTTTTTTGGGTTACTACATGATTCCATATGTGTTATTTCATAGTTTTGATGTCTTCACTATTATTCTACAATGTAGAAAATAGTAAAAATAAAGAAAAACCCTTGAATGAGTAGGTGTGTCCAAACTATTGACTGGTACTGTACATTACCATTCCTATATTGTTTTCTCTGGTTATTACATAGTGCTATTGTCTTCACATACAGTAATGATGGTTCTATTTTACTCTCTGTCTCATACTGTGTTTTATAGCTACATTTTCATCATATAGTAGTAGGTCAAAGAATCTTATCTCAATATCACACTCTGTTCACCAGTAAGTTAGCATACCTGTTGCCTTTGTTTGCAGACCAATGCTGTGCATATCTATAGGTATACCTGAGAGGTCTTTGTGTCAAGGAGCAGATGGACTGTGTGCCTGGTCTCTCTCCCTCTCTGGTGCTGTGTCATCTGTATCCCCTCGAGGGGTGTGACACGAGCCTGCCACGGGGCATGGGAACCTGGGAAGAGGATTCACAGAGTTACCCCAGCCCTCCCATCACTCCCATTAAAAGGACCAGCATCTGCCTGGTTCACAATACCCCCGCCCAGAGACCATTTCCCTCAAGGGGGAGAGGGAGAGTTGGGGGAGAATCAGGCCAAGTGCCACAGACCCTCAGGGGAAAAGCCAGGCTGTTCTGGCCACCACTCCTACCTCCTCTTACCCCCAGACTGCAGTCTGACTGGGACGGGACAAGAGGAGGTGTGGGGGTTGTGCTGGAGCATGTGGCTGGGTGTGGAAGGTTGTGCTCATTGATATGCTGCTCATGTGCATGTGTAAGCATGTGGGATAAGTGTATGTAGGGTAAGTATGTGTGTGTCTATGTGATGTTATAGCTATTTTTCATGTGTGTGTAAAGACATGGTACTTGTCTTATGATACTGTAATACAAGGTCCCTAGCGGGCCACAAACTCTTGTCGCCTGGCCCAAAGACGAATGCCCCAACCACAATCCCAATAAGAATATCTCTATTGTCAGATATTGTAAGGCGTGTGTCAACTAGGGTCATTTGTGTGTGACATGGATGTGCAAGTATCTAGTTTTTTCATTTAGCATCTGCCATGTCCAAGAAAACAATGGCTAAATACATTGATATCCCTCCCCGTCTTTAAATATTTTTATCCTAAACTATCGTTTGATCCGTTTCCAAAAAGTCTAAACTTCCACAGACAAATCACTTCCTGTATACCATTTTTTGATCATAAACAAATGCGTTGAAATACATAATATTAAATGGTTTATCAGTTTGAGGAACAAACATCAATTTTACAATGTGACTCACAATCCCCTCACCTATAGCGAGATCTGCCAGTCTTCACTCCTACCTCTCCTCCTGTACCTCGGTCCTCATATCCCTCCCTCTATCCTCCTGTCCCTCACTCCTCATATCCCTCCCTCTATCCTCCTGTCCCTCGCTCCTCATATCCCTCCCTCTATCCTCCTGTCCCTCGCTCCTCATATCCCTCCCTCTATCCTCCTGTCCCTGGCTCCTCATATCCCTCCCTCTATCCTCCTGTCCCTCGCGCCTCATATCCCTCCCTCTATCCTCCTGTCCCTCGCTCCTCATATCCCTCCCTCTATCCTCCTGTCCCTCGCTCCTCATATCCCTCCCTCTATCCTCCTGTCCCTCGCTCCTCATATCCCTCCCTCTATCCTCCTGTCCCTGGCTCCTCATATCCCTCCCTCTATCCTCCTGTCCCTCGCTCCTCATATCCCTCCCTCTATCCTCCTGTCCCTCGCTCCTCATATCCCTCCCTCTATCCTCCTGTCCCTGGCTCCTCATATCCCTCCCTCTATCCTCCTGTCCCTCGCTCCTCATATCCCTCCCTCTATCCTCCTGTCCCTCGCTCCTCATATCCCTCCCTCTATCCTCCTGTCCCTGGCTCCTCATATCCCTCCCTCTATCCTCCTGTCCCTCGCTCCTCATATCCCTCCCTCTATCCTCCTGTCCCTGGCTCCTCATATCCCTCCCTCTATCCTCCTGTCCCTGGCTCCTCATATCCCTCCCTCTATCCTCCTGTCCCTCGCTCCTCATATCCCTCCCCTCTATCCTCCTGTCCCTCGCTCCTCATATCCCTCCCTCTATCCTCCTGTCCCTCGCTCCTCATATCCCTCCCTCTATCCTCCTGTCCCTCGCTCCTCATATCCCTCCCTCTATCCTCCTGTCCCTCGCTCCTCATATCCCTCCCTCTATCCTCCTGTCCCTCGCTCCTCATATCCCTCCCTCTATCCTCCTGTCCCTCGCTCCTCATATCCCTCCCTCTATCCTCCTGTCCCTCGCTCCTCATATCCCTCCCTCTATGGGCGGCAGGTAGCTTAGTGGTTAAGAGCGTTGTGCCAGTAACCGAAAGGTGCTGGTTCTAATCCCCGAGCCGACTAGGTGAAAAATCTGTCGATGTGCCCCTGAGCAAGGCACTTAACCCTAATTGTTCCTGTAAGTCGCTCTGGATAAGAGCGTCTGCTAAATGATTATTATCCTCCTGTCCCTCACTCCCCATATCCCTCTATTCCTCTCTCTCCTCCTAGAGCTACTCTGGCAGATGGGAGATGAAAGGCGGAGCAGGAGGGATGAGGGAACAGGAACAGGTGGGGGTGAAATGAGAAGAAAGAAAAGGGCAGAGGTCAACAGGGGCTAAAAGAAAGGGGGAGGGTACTTGCGGAGGAGGATAGATCGATGGGTTGATTTTACTTTTCTTTCGGCCTCTCTAAATCCACAACTCTTTTCACCAGATGTCAGTCAACTCTACAGCCCAGTGGCGACCTTCTATTGAGAGGTCAACTGGAAATCTACGAGCACACACAAAGTTGTCTTAGAATGGTAAAGTTAATGTAACATATCTCGATCTTTTAGGTTCAGGTTGCAATGGCCCTCACCAATGTTGTTTGATTCTTCTTGTGATTATAAAGGTTGTACATTTGTTATACTAGTGCAGACGCTACCTCCTGCTGCAAGTTTGACTTGGCTGAATAGGGACATCATTTAATTCCTTCATTTGAATGAGGCTGGGCCCCATAATGCTAGCAGCAAGACCAGAGTAGTGAAATGTTTTCAGGGAAATTGGAAGGAGTTCAACATTTAGTATCATTTCTTGGCAGGAAGGAAGCATCCATTTGGAACCCATAACATGTTCAAAGTAAATAAGTGTTGAACGTATTTTCACAATCCAGTTTAGGAGAACAAGTCATGAATCTCTGTTTCACCACTCTGATCGGATGTCTAAACAAATGGCCAAGAGGAGAGATGTTTAAGGCTAGAATACCGATGCCAAGGTTGACAAGTTGTATTTCATCAGAGTGTATTGCTTTATAAACATGCCATCCAGGGACAGACATGTTTACCACTCTGGCTTGAGTTCTCCTACTAAAGTTACAGGAGGAGGGATCCAACAACAGTGATGAATACAGCTGCCCATTCAGAGGCCCCTGTCAGCCCCCGAGCAGACTCCCCTTCCCCTTAGCCTCCAGCTATTAGGAATTGGAACCCCCAACACCACATCCTCCAGACCGCACCATCCATACTATACTACTCCTCCCTCCCCCTCCATAAGCCAGCCCCGGCAGCTGTTTACCAGCCAACTGAGACAGACAAGAGCTGTAGAACAATGCAATGCTGGGTTAACTGCCACTGTGTGTGTGTGTGTGTGTGTGTGTGTGTGTGGGGGGGTTAGGAATATCTAATCCAGAATGTTGTGTTGTTGGTGATGCAGAATTGTCACTACAACATGGCATTTTAATTAGACTACTTAACTGAATTACTTTAAGTTGATAATTAACTTAAGGAAGGAATGACAAAAAAAATTTCCAGTAATTTAGCTTGAGGCCTGGTTGTTCGCCACAAAGGCAAGCTGTGAGCTAGAGTTGGATATAACAGTGAACCTGTTTATGTAGGTTGCTTTTAATTGGGGCCAATGTGTGTTAAAATGCTGGTGTACAGGCTGCAACATTCAGCACTGTTTTGGAATTCTTGATATCGTTTCTAACTCTTTTGATGGGTGATTGCTGAAATGAAAACCTGCACTCTTGCAGAACAGCCTACACTGCAGTTCAGACCAGGCAGCTAATTTACGTAGCTACTTTGCTGCCCTCTAGTGAGCAGACGATGTTATGTCACCTTCACCCCTGCCTTGACCTTGGTTTGAACAGGTGAGTACGGCAGTGGGCCACAAAAACACATGCAACCTCAAACCAAACAATGTATCTACTGCTTGAATACAAATCTTATGACACATTCACAACCTAATCAATAACTGAACCAATCAATGTATTGTACATTTGCGTCGGCATTCATTTAGATGTACACCACTTGCCTGCAAATTCAAACACGTGACACAGACGTCACTCCATACAGGGCAGCCTCAATGATGAGCATTGGATACATCTTATATCAGAATTGACAATTCGTAGCAAGTTATGAGAATTTAAGCAGCAGGTTATGAGAATTAACGTAATTGGTGATGAGAATTAGGTTAATGTTAGGAAAAGGGTTAAGGTTAGCTAAAATGCAACAAAAAAAAATAACTTGATAAGCTGTATTTATCTAGCAATTGCCCAGCTCCACCGCATGCAGGAGCCCACATTTCTAGACAAACTAACAAAACGAAAAAAATATATATATATATATATTCTATTAAACATAGAAACGCGCAAATTTCACATATGTTGATGGGTTGGTGCTGGAGATGATGAATATGAAGTAGAACATTTTTGACATTTCCCTTCCAACGACGACTCACCATCAAGATTGTAGATGTGTGTAGCTAAACCTCAACAATATTGTTTTACCCCAAACACGTCACAAGCTTCTGCTCGTGTCCAAATCCATCGAGGGAACGTCAACCTTCAGAAACATCAGGAACTTTCAATTGACATTTCGGGGTTACGGTAACCATTTAAGTTTTATGTTCACAGCTATAGCATTTAATGTGAAAGTAACGCTATGGCACTAATGAATTGAAAGATTAACGTCTTGCTATGCATTAGGAAGCCAAACAGGGCTAGTCACAACTTGTCATTGCGGAACTCTTGTGCGGATAACGAAAGTGAGCTTATCCTGCTGGATTTGGACAGGTAATGGTTTGGCTTGCAAATTCAGTATAGAAAACATTTCGACCTAGCTTGCTTGACTAACTTAACTGAGTTACTAGTTCATTATTTTGCTGTGGTTCCTGTAATGTTCAATCACGATTAATTACAGTTCCTACCTAGCTCACTTTCGTTATACGCGCATTCATCATGCATTGATCATAAATAGGGCTGTGGTCAGGGAAAACTCCTGCAATAACTTGACTGATGTGTTAAGTATTTTTTGCATTACCTTTCAGTCAGGTCATCATACAATGGTGGACCACAACGTTGTGAACAAGCGGTTGCCGAGAATGGCGGCCTCTCTGCTGAAGCGTTTACCCTCAGAGGGCGAGATGGGGATGCACCCCCGGAGCAGCAGCAGTGGCGGGTCCATGGGGCGAGATTTCGACTGTGATGTCGGTGACCCTCTGGGCTTCGACAAGACCCTATGTATTGATGGTGGTGGTGGTTCCAGGACCCCAGACCTGCTGGGGCCGTTGCTGACAGAAGACTGCATGCCCCTCCAGAGGTCATCTTCCCCCAGGCTCCCTCTGCAGAGCCACAGGCTGATGCCAGCAGACCTGGAGGATTCTAGCGATGACTGTGACGGGTACTCTCTCCCAGGCACACCGCCCCAGTCCGAGGGGGACATCAGCTTCCTCAAGCAAGGGGTCCTGGACCAGTTGGACAACCTGGAGAGCAGCCCCAAGAGAGGCAAGAGGGTTGGAGGTGAGTGAGGGGCCAGTGGATGCTTTTAACGACTGACCAGTTGTCCCTTGTAAAAGAGGTCTTCTGACCTCAATGGGACTTCCTGGATAAATAACATTGAGAGGGAACAGGCTACTTTGCCTGTAAAGACACATATAGTTAAAGGGATACTTCGGGATTTTGGCAATGAGGCCCTTTATCTACTTCCTCAGAGTCAGATGAACTTGTGGATACCATTTTTATGTCTCTGTGTCCAGTATGAAGGACGTTAGAGGTAGTTGCACTAATGGCTGGAAGTCTGGGTATCTGTATGCTAGCAGATAACCATAGACTTCCAGCGATTGCGCTAATGCTAGTTAGCATTGGCTCGCGAAACTATCTCTAACTTCCTTCATACTGGACACAGATACATAAAAATGGTATCCACAAGTTCATCTGACTCTAGGTAAGTAGCTAGATAAAGGGCCTCATTGCCAAAATCCAGAAGTATCCCTTTAAGCACACTTTGGAAAGATCTTAATGAACATCTCCTCTAGCTCTGTTTCCAGTGGGTTACACAGACTGGCATAAACATCGAATGGCAGCGGTGTGCAGCGAGAAGTTTGAGCGCCTCCTGAGGGAGTGTCCAGAGTTCCATAGCTGCAAAAGCCACCTGGCTGCCTTTGTCCTACAGAGAGGTTAGTTCTCCTGTACTGCTCACTATAGATCCCATTCTGGACCAAAAATAAGAAGTCACCCCAAAATATAATGACCCACTGCATTTTTCACATTGGGTGAACGTACACTCAGTGTGAAACACTGTTCAGCCTAATCTTACATTGACAGTGTGTGTATATGGGGTGTATTGTTGGTGTATCCTCAGAGGTGATTGACACCGGGGGCCAGTCCTGTGAGCGCTATGAGGTGGTGGCATTGGGCACGGGCCAGTCGAGCTGCAGCGGCTGGCTTTGCTTCAGTGGCACCATGGTGCATGACTGTCATGCCATCGTCATCGCCAGACGGGCTCTCCAAAGGTAGGCTACATCCTGGTCGTGTTCATTAGGCACCAAATGGAAGAAACTAATTGAAACAGGGAGGGATTACCTGGACTTGAAACGCTAATTTTCCTTTTCCGCTGCAAAATGTTTTCCCTTGTGCCATAATGAACACAACCCTGATAGGATCCCTCTGAATATCCATTATCTTCTCTTTTTGTGTTCAGCGTTGCCATTATTACTGGATATCAGGAAATAATGTTAATGTTCCTTTTTTTTATGTGCAGGTATTTGTTCAAGCAGCTGCTGCTGTTCTTCAGCCATGACCCCAAGCACAAGGAACGCTCCATCTACCAGAGCACCTCCGACAGCCACCTGCTCCAGCTCAAGCCCCAGATCTACCTGCACCTCTACACCAACCAGACCCCAAAAGGGGCCGCTCAGTGCATCCTCATGTAAGTGTGTTGTTCACGTCAATGTGCGTGTGTATAGATTTATGGGTACTGTATGTGGGTCTTTCTATAAACTAGGGTACCAGTGAGGATTTCCTACACTGGACAACTTGTTACAGCTGCTGATAAGTCATTGATAATAATCTGCCAATTATTTTCATGTCATTACATTAAGATATAATGGGGATCATAGCTATATTCAATAAAATTCAGGAGTTGATTTAAACCTATGTTTAACCCTTTATCATGCATGGTTGGTGTCTTGAAGGATTTGTTCAAAATCGTGACATAAAACATTACTTTTCTGTCCTTGCGTTTATGGCAGTGTAAGTCGCCCTTATATCATATATTAAGCATTAATCAGTTAAATTAGACATTGACCTTGAACCTTGTAAGAATCCTGGATCTAGCTGTCAGACAGTTTTTTGTATAGAGATCTCAGAAATGCAGTGTAACTACATAACACGGGTAGGCAACCCTGGTCCTGAAGTGCCGCAGGCAATTTTGTTTTGGTTTAACAGACCTGGAAGACCAGGTGTTTTGAATTTAGGCCAGGGGTGTCAAACTCATTTTAGCTCAGGGGCCACATGGAGGAAAATCTATTCCCAAGTGGGCCGGACCGGAAAAATCATGGTATATATATAACTTAAAAACAACAACTTCAGATTGTTTTCTTTGTTTTAATACGATCAACATACAACATAAAGCTGGAGCCTGAGGACAGTGTGTCCAAAATAGTACAAGCATAACATCACTATTAATCATAAAACACGTCAAGTTTATTTGAAAATTCTAAAGAAAAAGAACACACAAACACACAATGCCTCAGTGATTAACAGAACTGTTTCACAGATCACAGAACTATATCAGGGTGTCATTTCTCAGGCAGAAATGTAGATAAAAATAATGAAATCCTGTTCCCCAAACAAGTGCAAGAACCACAAGGTCAAGAATAGGTTAAATATACAAATAAAATAAAATCAATTAAAAACAATAGCACATCAACATAAAAACATATAAACATTAAAGCTGGAGCCTGAGGACAGTGTCCAAAAGCACAACATCACTATTAATCATAAAACACCTCAAGTTATTTGAAAGTTCTGAGGACAAAGAACACACAAACACACAATGCCTCAGTGATTCACAGAAGTATATCACAGATCACAGAACTATATCAGGGTGTCATTTCTCAGGCAGAAATGTAGATAAAAATAATGAAATCCTGTTCCCCAAACAAGTGCAAGAACCACAGAGTCAAGAATAGGTTAAATATACAAATAAAATAAAATCAATTAAAAACAATAGCACATCAACATAAAAACATATAAACATAAATCTGAAAGCGTTGCTCAAACTCCCGTAACAGTCCCGTTATTTTATCTTTGAACCGCTTCATGTCTGCCACATGTTGGGTCGCGCACACATTTTTCAGACAGGGGAAGTGAGCTGCATCACCACCGGCAAGTTGCGTCTCCCACAATGACAGCTTCAACTTGAAAGAACGTATGCTGTCATAATACTGCATGACAACTTTGTTGCGCCCTTGCAGCTGTTTGTTCAAGTTATTCAGGTGCTCTGTAACATCCACCATAAATGCAAGGTCCTGCATCCATTCTGCGGAATGAAATTCTAACACTGGTTTGCCCTTTTCTTCCATGAACTGTTCAATTTCTTCTCGTAAATCAAAGAAACGCCTCAGCACAGCACCTCGGCTTAACCATCTTACCTCAGTGTGGTATGGCAGGCCATAGATGTGGTCTTTCTCTCTGAGAAGGCTGTCAAACTGACGGTGATTCAGGCTTCTGGATCGGATGAAAATTAACAGTTTGGATGACCACCTTCATGACGTTATCCATCTTTAATGACTTGCAACACAAAGCCTCCTGGTGCAAAATCCAGTGAAAAGTCAAAAAATCACGTCCTCCATTTGCAGATTGCACTTTCTCTCTGAACTTTGTCACAACGCCTGCTTTTTTCCCGATCATTGAGGGCGCACCATCTGTAGCCAGGCTGACAGCGCGGGACCAGTCCACTCCGACCCTGTCCAGCGCGCCGACGAGTGCGGTAAAAATATCAGCTGCTGTCGTTGTATCTGTCATCGGCACCAACTCCACGAACTCCTCGGTGACGGTCAATGTGTCATCAACTCCGCGGATGAAAATGGCCAGTTGTGCAACATCTGTAATGTCCGTGCTTTCATCAATTACAACCGAAAACGCAATAAATGACTTTACTTTTTGCTTCAACTGGCTGTCCAAATCCACTGAAAGATCGGAAATCCTGTCTGCAACTGTGTTTCTTGTCAGGCTGATATTTGCAAAAGCCTGCCGCTTTCAGGGCACACAATCTCCGCTGCCTTCATCATGCATGTTTTTACAAATTCACCCTCACTAAATGGTTTTGAAGCCACTGCGATTTCATTAGCAATGAGGTAGCTAGCTTTCACTGCAGCGTCACTGATGTCTCTGCTGTGAGTAAACACAGACTGCTGTTTCTTCAGACCCGCCAACAGTTCATTCACCTTCTCTCATCTCCGCTGTCCTTGAAAGTTGTCATATTTGTCGGCATGAAGACTCACATAGTGGCGACGAAGGTTATATTCTTTCAGCACTGCAACATGCTCTGAACACACCAAACATACAGCTTTCCCATTCAATTCCGTGAAGAAATAGGATGACCATTTTTCTTGGAACACTCTGCACTCTGCGTCCACTTTTCTCTTTTTTGACAGAGACATATTGGGGCAATGAGGGTGCCAAAGCACATAATGTTAAAAGTAGAAGCCGTAATCAATATCGCGGGCAAAACAAAGTAGCTCATTGGCTGCACGTGCTTGACCTACTTGCTCTGCCCCGGTATAAACAGTTTGCTTGCTTAACACAATTGCTATTGCGCCATCCAGTGGACGCAATTGGAACAGCAATTTTTTTTATTGAAAAATTGCAGCGCATTTTTATACATTACCCCAAAAAAAATATATTTTTTTTCCGAAATCATCTCGCGGTCCGGATTAAACCTGTTTGCGGGCCTGATCCGGCCCGCGGGCCGTATGTTTGACACCCCTGATTTAGGCAATCACTGAACTGATCAGTTAGCTCAGTTGATCAGGTGTGGTGCCTAGTTGGAACAAAATCCTGCAGTACCTACAGCACTCCAGGAACAGGGTTGCCTACCCACTGACCTAACATTTTGTGTCTCCTTATGTTACAGGGTGAAAACCGTTTTCATGGGCACACAAATCCAAAATAATACATGCGATTACAAAATCGAATGCTTCTAACCGAAAGAGTCACCGCTTGTCACAACAGCTGTTGTGATAGTGCATGCGATGCAACAACAGCCCAAAAAAGGTGTTCACGAGGAATGTCCAGAATATTTTGGTGTCTCATTCGTTACTCCGGTGAAGACAGTTGTGCCTGGATCCACGTTGATCTAATATCCCTAGCCAATTGATGTTGATCATCTGTTGTCTGCATGATTTACAGCAGGATCTCGTTAGATTTAACAAGAAAACATTAAGGTAACGAGTTCGTTTTCATATGTTTTTGTGCCTCGGATTGGACACCCAACACTATTCCTATTAATTATTCTGGATATAATGACAACAAATTACATAGCATAGTGAGCGTATTCACAATATGATCTGGTAATGACAAATACATGTTGTTTTCCATGTTACACCTGCAATTTTAAACAATACAAGGGGCTTAAATTAGCCTACTTGAATTAGGAGCTCAGAAATTGAAGTACTGGAATAGGCCTACCTTGAAAATCAGACATTTCCTCAATTTGGTGCTTGAAAAGTCCTTGTACTTATTGTAGCCAATTTACAAGTTATTCTGCTCCCTTTTCATTTTTGATCAGATTTTGTGAGAGATGTGGCCCCTTTCATTTTATCATTATAAAAACAGCGATGGTGAGATTAATGCTACCGCTCTTCTTGGCTTTATTACTTGTGCCTGTGTTGGCCACATAGGCTCCAGAAAAATCTAGTTAGTCAGACAAAGTCCACATTATTCTCATATATTTTAGAATGTAATAATAATTTGAATATCAGTGCATTGGCAAAAAAAAGTGGTAATGGCCTACTTTTTTAAACACTTTTTTTTTTGGGGGGGTGTCTATATTAGGCCCTATATGTACAATTATATAAATTATACAATTGTATAACATTGAGGTCCTTGAAAATTACAATTAAGTGCTTGAAAAAGTCCCTGGAAGTCTTTGCTTAAAGGATGTACAGTGCCTTCAGATAGTATTCATACCCCTTCAATCAATCAATCAATTTTATTTTATATAGCCCTTCTTACATCAGCTAATATCTCGAAGTGCTGTACAGAAACCCAGCCTAAAACCCCAAACAGCTAGTAATGCAGGTGTAGAAGCACGGTGGCTAGGAAAAACTCCCTAGAAAGGCGAAAGCCTAGGAAGAAACCTAGAGAGGAACCAGGCTATGAGGGGTGGCCAGTCCTCTTCTGGCTGTGCCGGGTGGAGATTATAACAGAACCATGCCAAGATGTTCAAAAATGTTCATAAGTGACAAGCATGGTCAAATAATAATCAGGAATAAATCTCAGTTGGCTTTTCATAGCCGATCATTAAGAGTTGAAAACAGCAGGTCTGGGACAGGTAGGGGTTCCATAACCGCAGGCAGAACAGTTGAAACTGGAATAGCAGCAAGGCCAGGCGGACTGGGGACAGCAAGGAGTCACCACGGACGGTAGTCCCGACGTATGGTCCTAGGGCTCAGGTCTCTCAGTTGGCTTTTCATAGCCGATCATTAAAGAGTTGAAAACAGCAGGTCTGGGACAGGTAGGGGTTTCGTAGCCGCAGGCAGAACAGTTGAAACTGGAATAGCAGCAAGGCCAGGCGGACTGGGGACAGCAAGGTGTCATCAGATACCCTTGACTTATTCCACAATTTGTTGTTACAGCCTGAATTCAAAATGTATTTTTTAAAAAAAATGTCTCACCTACCTACACACAATACCCCATAATGACAGTGAAAACATGTTTTTTTGTGCAAATTTAATGAAAATAAAATACATAAATATCTAATTTACATAAGTATTCACACCCCTGATTCAATACATGTTACAATCACCTTTGGCAGCGATTACAGCTGTGAGTCTTTCTGGGTAAGTCTCTTAGAGCTTTGCACACCTGGATTGTACAATATTCAAACATTATTCTTTTTAAAATTCTTCAAGCTCTGTCAAGTTGGTTGTTGATCATTGTTAGACAGCCATGTTTAAGTCTTGCCATCGATTTTCAAGCCGATTTAAGTCAAAACTGTAACTAGGCCACTCAGGAACATTCAATGTTGTCTTTGTAAGCAACTCCAGTGTATATTTGGCCTGGTGCCAATGTCTTTTTTTTATATATAGGTGACCTTTGTGAGGGATTGAAAGCCTCCCTGGTCTCTGGTTGAATCTGTGTTTGAAATTCACTGCTTGACGGAGGGATCTTACAAATAATGGTATGTGTGGGGTACAGAGATGAGGTAGTCATTCAAAAATCATGTGAAACACTATTATTGCACACAGAGTGAGTCCATGCAACTTATGATGTGACTTGTTAAGCAAATTGTCTCTCCTGAACTTATTTAGGCTTGCCATAACAAAGGGGTTGAATACTTATTGACTTAAGACATTTCAGCTTTTAATTTTTTATTAATTTGTAAACATTTCTAAAAACATATTTCCACTTTGACATTATGGGATATTGATTGTAGGCCAGTGACACAAAATCTAAATTTAATCAATCAGTAATCAAAGGGGTGTGAATACTTTCTGAAGGCACTGTATAGTCCTAGGCCTATAGTGTTTTAGTGTTGTATGAAGAAATTTGCATACAGTGCCTTGCAAAAGTATTCATCCCCTTGGCGTTTTTCCTATTTTGTTGCATTACAACCTGTAATTTAAATGGGTTTTTATGTGGATTTCATTGAATGGACATACACAAAATAGTCCAAATTGGTGAAGTGAAATGAAAAAAATTACTTGTTGCAAAAAATTTTAAAAAAATAATAACGGAAAAGTGGTGCGTGCATATTTATTCACCCCCTTTACTGTCACATGATCTCAGTATATATACACCTGTTCTGAAAGGCCCCAGAGTCTGCAACACCACTAAGCAAGGGGCACTACCAAGCAAGCTGCACCATGAAGACCAAAGAGCTCTCCAAACAGGTCAGGGACAAAGTACAGATCAGGGTTGGGTTATAAAAAAATATCAGAAACTTTGAACATCCCACGGAGCACCATTAAATCGATTATTAAAAAATTGAACGAATATGGTACCACAACAAACTTGCCAAGAGAGGGCCACCCACCAAAACTCACGGACCAGGCAAGGAGGGCATTAATTAGAGAGGCAACAAAAACACCAAAGATAACCCTGAAGGAGCTGCAAAGCTCTACAGCGGAGATTGGAGTATCTGTCCATAGGACCACTTTAAGCCATACACTCCACAGAGCTGGACTTTACTGAAGAGTGGCCAGAAAAAAGCCATTGCTTAAAGAAAAAAATAAGCAAACACGTTTGGTGTTTGCCAAAAGGCATGTGGGAGACTCCCCAAACATATGGAAGAAGGTACTCTGGTCAGATGAAACTAAAATTGAGCTTTTTGGCCATCAAGGAAAACGCTATGTCTGGCGCAAACCCAACACCTCTCCTCACCCCGAGAACACCATTCCACAGTGAAGCATGGTGGTGGCAGCATCATGCTGTGGGGATGTTTTTCATCAGCAGGGACTGAGAAACTGGTCAGAATTGAAGGAATGATGGATGGCGCTAATTACAGGGAAATTCTTCAGGGAAACCTTTTTCAGAATTCCAGAGATTTGAGACTGGGACTGAGGTTCACCTTCCAGCAGGACAATGACCCTAAGCATACTGCTAAAGCAACACCCCAGTCAAAACTGTTCGCTGCTCTGGCACCCCAATGGTGGAACAAGCTCCCTCACGACGCCAGGACAGCGGAGTCACTCACCACCTTCCGGAGACATTTGAAACCCCACCTCTTTAAGGAATACCTGGGATAGGATAAAGTAATCCTTCTACCCCCCAAAAAAAAAAAAAAATGTAAAGTGGTTATCCCACTGGCTATAGGGTGAATGCACCAATTTGTAAGTCGCTCTGGATAAGAGCGTCTGCTAAATGACGTAAATGTTTAAGGGGAAACATTTAAATGTCTTGGAATGGCCTAGTCAAAGCCCAGACCTCAATCCAATTGAGAATCTGTGGTATGACTCAAAGATTGCTGTACACCAGTGGAACCCATCCAACTTGAAGGAGCTGGAGCAGTTTTGCCTTGAAGAATGGGCAAAAATCCCAGTGGCTAGATGTGCCAAGCTTATAGAGACATACCCCAAGAGACTTGCAGCTGTAATTGCTGCAAAAGGTGGCTCTACAAAGTATTGACTTTGGGGGGGGGGGGTGAAAAGTTATGCACACTCAAGTTTGTTTTTTTGTCTTATTTCTTGTTTGTTTCACAATAAAAAATATTTTGCATCTTCAAAGTGGTAGGCATGTTGTGTAAATCAAATGATACAAACCTCCAAAAAATCCCTTTTAATTCCAGGGTGTAAGGCAACAAAATAGGAAAAATGCCAAGGGGGGTGAATACTTTCGCAAGCCACTTTTATTCCTCTAAGTACACTGCATGAAAATTATTTTATTTTTGTTTCAAACCATTTTGATTTTTTAATCCAAATGTCACACATTGGTTCCATTATTTATAGAAAGACCTAAGAGGATCGTTTCTTTGAGTAATAGAATCAATATAATATTATCAAATAATATCTCGATACTCTAATGTATCGATTCCCCCCACCTCCATCACTATTAACTATGTCCTGTACATACTCTTATCTATCTCCCCACAGGAAGTCTCTAAGCAGCAGCTACTCCTCTCTGAAGCTGCAGTGCCACGCCAAGGGCTCCCTGATTCCTGTGGCCTTCCTCCACCCCAGTGTGTGGGGCGCCCGAGTCTGCTGCATGTCCGACAGCGACAAGCTGTGCCGCTGGACTGTTACTGGGATTCAGGGCGCACTGCTTAGCCACTTCGTCCAGCCACTGTACATCACCAGTGTGGTGCTGGGTAAACATTTTG
Organism: Coregonus clupeaformis; assembly: GCF_020615455.1. Taxonomy (NCBI): domain Eukaryota; kingdom Metazoa; phylum Chordata; class Actinopteri; order Salmoniformes; family Salmonidae; genus Coregonus; species Coregonus clupeaformis. The sequence continues at coordinate 5,351,921 of NC_059204.1, read as the reverse complement.
CAACAGAACAAAGCAAGGGGTGGTGGCAGCATCATGAAATTGAAAAAATAACAACCCACAGAAATGAAAAATTTAGAGATCTGCTGGTCTCTATTATTCAGGTGACTCCAGCCAGTACTCTGAGAAGGTGTCGGAGACCATCAACAAGCGCCTGGGCGAGGGGGGCTGGGAGGAGCTGCTGGCCCCGCCATTCAGCAGGAAGAGGATCTTCTTCCTCAGCAGTGAGGAGGTGGGGCCTCCACTCAGCACCGTCCACTGCACAGACCTCAGCATCAACTGGTGCCTCGGGGATGCCAGCATCGAGGTCCTAGACAGCACCAACGGCTTCACCGTGGACGGGTAAAGTCAGAGCAGAGGAGGTCCTGGGGCCTGGACGTTGGTTATATCAGGGCAAAGGACAAAGAATTGGGGCCTCTTCAGTAGGGTGCAATCTTACAGAACGTTCAGAATATAAATGTCTCGTGTAGATGTATGATTGAAGTGCCAACTCTATTCATTACATTTCTATCTGCAATGTTTCATATCACTAAAAACACCTCTTGGATACATCCCCTTGGCTAGGTATATTTACATTTTACTACTTACTAGATATAGAACAGTACTTAGACATCTGCATTGTGGTGGGAGTTTTCTTTGGTGCCTCAGGGATGGTAATGGTGTTAGACTTCTCTCTGTCCCTCAGCTCCCCTTTTGTGAGTGGCTCTGGCTTCTCCAGCAGGCTGTGCAAGAGGGCCCTCTACAGCAACTTCCGCAAAATTGCAACACTGGGAGGATACCACTGCCTACAGGATCTCCCCACGTACCACAGTGCCAAAGTCTGTGTGTGTTAATTGCTAATCATTGAAAATGTAAAATGAATTGAGTAAGCTACTCTGTCAGTTTGAATTGTCAGGGATGTGTCATTTATCATGTAATGCTGGATTATTTGACTGACCATTTGACTTTTTATTTTGAAGGTATGAATGTGAGCCATTGATATAATGTAATCTGTTAAGTGGTGAATTATGTGTATCCTTGTTGTTGCAGGTGGAGGCTCACTCCTACCAGAATGCCAAGACAGTGGTCAACCAGCAGTTCCTGTCCAACAACGCAGGTCCATGGAACTCTAAACACCTGGTGGACAGCTTCAGTCCCTGAGCCCCTCCAACTAGAGGGTGGCATGGGGGGTCCGTTATTAAGTGTTTCTTTTGAAGGAAGGAAGCGGTTGGAGTCTGTTACTTTCTGCATAAAAGGTGCTCCCCTGAGTTTTCCTATGTTCAAATAAGCAGTATTTCACGCTCTGTGTGCTAAATTTGACATGTATGTCTCCCCATTCTGTTCTGTGAAATGTGTTCTGTTTTCATCAAGTATTTAATAATCAAGCAAAATAAAGAGAACTCTGAAGCTGTTCAGATTTAAATCTTGAATTAAAGGTGAGCATGAACTAAAACTAGGCCCTGTGATAGACTAATGTCCGGGGGGTGTACTTGTATATCAAGCTGCTTCACGCTACAGAATCAGGAAAAAACGCAACTGCCCTATGAGCCGTTCTTGCTCGGACAAGGCTTACTTACAGGTCCCATGAATTTAAGACCTTTCTAATGCCTCTTGGAATGCAATTTAATACCAATTTTGGGTCTCCGCGCACCACACACCTGCTAATATTCCTCTCCAGGAATGAGCCTGTGTTGTCAAAAAGTAGGATTTTTAGGGCTGGCTTTTTCACCAAAGGCTATAGCCTTCATGGCTCATTATCATGCAGGTGTGCTATTTTAGCAATGAGCTAATCCTGTAGCCTAACGGATGTAGTAGCATAGTGGCTAGGCTATAGATGGCTGAGGCACAAGGTTGCCCATCTTAATTTGTTTAGGCTACCCCAATGGGCTGATCATTAGCTAGATCAAGTGTTCAGAATTTTGGCTTCGATACCAATACCAGCTTAGTATAATGATACTCGATACCACTGTGGAAAAAAATACCTTAGTCAAATATACAGCACTGTTACTGTATAAAACATGTGGTCAACTCTATCTGGAGAGCTAGGCCACTGGGTATGCAGACTTTTGATCCAGCACTGCTCAAACACATCGGAGTCAGCTTAACAAGGTCCTGTTGATTTGTAGAATCTGGTGTTTTGGAGTAGGCCTGGAACAAAAGTCCACACAGTAGCTCTCTTGGAGGTATTATGCTATAACATTAGAGCAATAGCTTACAACCAAAAAGTAATACAATAATTCCCTCATTCAGTGAATCAGGTATAAAAAGGCTATACTTCAAAGCAAGGTAGCTAAACAGGAGGGCTCGACTAACTTTTTCCAGTGCAAAGTAAGACATTAAAATACACTAAACAAAAATATAAACACATGTAAAGTGTTGGTCCCATGTTTCATGAGCTGAAATAAAAGATTCCAGAAATGTTCCATATGCACAAAAAGCTTATTTCTGTCAAATTTTGTTCACAAATTTGTTTACATCCCTGTTGGTCAGCATTTCTCCTTTGCCAAGATAATCCATCCACCTAACAGGTGTGGCATATCAAGAAGCTGATTAAACAGCATGATCATTACACAGGTGCACATTGTGCTGGGTACAATAAAAGGCCACTTTAAAATGTTCTCACACAACACAATGCCACAGATGTCTCATGTTTTGAGGGAGCGTGCAATTGGCATGCTGACTGCAGGAACGTCCACCAGAGCTGTTGCCAGAGAATTGAATGTTCATTTCTCTACCATAAGCTGCCTCCAACATCGTTTTAGAGAATTTGGCAGTACATCCAACCGGCCTCACACCCGCAGACCACATGTAATCATGCCAGCGCAGGACCTCCACATCTGACTTCTTCACCTGCGGGATCGTCTGATGAGGGGTTGCTGAGGAGTATTTCTGTTTGTAATAAAGCCCTTTTGTGGGGAAAAACTCATTCTGATTGGCTGGGCCTGGCTCCCCAGTGGGTGGGCCTATGCCCTCCAAGGCCCACCCATGGCTGCACCCCTGCCCTGTCATGTGAAATCCATACATTAGGGCATTATGAATTTATTTCAATTGACTGATATCCTTATATGAACTGTAACTCAGTAAAATCTTTGAAATTGTTGCATGTTGCGTTTTATATTTTTATTCAGTACAAGTTATCCATTTCATCTAACATGTTCAGGGAATGCATGATGGATATTTTGCTAAATGATGTAAATTGTTTATATTTTGATGTGCAACATTTAAAAATAGGATCCAGAATAGTACTATGTGTGCGTTCGTAAATTCACTCTGGAGTGCCAGAGAGCGCTCATGTGCGTTCGTAAATTCAGAGCGTTGTCAGTTTGTAAATTCAGAGCGCACACTGGACGCTCTGGCGGAGGAGTAGGGTTGATCAGAGCGTTCTGACATCACAACGGCAGTCAAGCACCCAAGCTAACTGGCTAACTTGCTAGCTACTTCCAGACACAAATGAGAGAACACCTCACTCTGACCATTTTTCTTGCCCTAGCAGAGCGGGTTAGGCTGTTTTCATGTTATCCAGAGCGTTGGTGATTAACTGTGCTGCTGGCAACAATTTAATTGCGCTTTTTTGCCGACGTTTACTGACACCGGCCATATTCAACGGGTGTTGAGTTCGTAAATTCATCAGTTATTCTGCGCTCTGGCACACTCAAACGTGAGTGCTCTGAAATCTGAGTAGATAGCCAGAGTGAATTTACGAACGCGACCTATATCTTTTTGGCTCTTTAGAGATTCATTTGCCTGCATGTTTTTTGTGCATAATGGCCTAGGCTATGCCTATATGCTACGTAATTTACCACCTGAGGAAGTGGGAACTCAAAGCACAGCTAGATTGCTAACTCTTAATATGATTAGCTATGCAATTGATCCAACAGTAAATGTAATGTCCCACAAAAACTTTCCATTGGTAGGGTTATATAGGCTACTTGATGTATTCACCCCAAATGACTAACATCAGTAACAATAGTTTTAAACTGTCTTTCCCGCAATTACTGTACATTTTGAAATGTTGCTCAACTATCAGTATGATTGCGTTCATCAGAATGCACCTCTCCCTTCACTTTGTGTGCAAAGAGGGGAGTGAGAGTCATCAGCAAAACAGGGACAGGGCAGATACTTTCATTGCAGGAAGCAGGTTAATGCACATTACTGTTGACCAAATAATGGTTTTAGAACCAACAATTCTGCAGGAACATTGTGTAGCCTAATTACCGAAGTAAGCAATATTGCTTCGGTATGAGGATGGCAATGTCAGTGCTGATAATTTTAGGTTTTATCGACCCAGCTCTAGTTAGTGTTGTTGTCGATCAAAATGTATAGTCTACTTTGCACTCGCCTCGCTCCATTGGCAACGGCCCGATTCTCACTGGCACATGACGTGTACACACAGAGGCGAACATGTGGTTGGATTGTTTGTACAGTAGAATGTCAAAGATACGAACCTAAGAGTTACGGACTGACTGGTCAACCGAACAGGCAATATCAAACCGGGATATGCAACAACAACAAAAAAGTAAATAACATTTACCTTTGAAACATTGCCTATATGTGCTAAAGACAGTGTCTGTCTAAATCAGGGGTGTCAAACTCATTTTAGCTCAGTGGCCACATGGAGGAAAATCTATTCCCAAGTGGGCCGGACAGGAAAAATCATGGTATATATAACTTAAAAACAACAACTTCAGATTGTTTTCTTTGTTTTAATACGATCAACATACAACATAAAGCTGGAGCCTGAGGACAGTGTGTCCAAAATAGTACAAGCCCAACATCACTATTAATCATAAAACACGTCAAGTTTATTTGAAAATTCTAAAGAAAAAGAACACACAAACACACAATGCCTCAGTGATTAACAGAACTGTTTCACAGATCACAGAACTATATCAGGGTGTCATTTCTCAGGCAGAAATGTAGATAAAAATAATGAAATCCTGTTCCCCAAACAAGTGCAAGAACCACAGAGTCAAGAATAGGTTAAATATACAAATAAAATAAAATCAATTAAAAACAATAGCACATCAACATAAAAACATATAAACATAAAGCTGGAGCCTGAGGACAGTGTCCAAAAGCACAACATCACTATTAATCATAAAACACCTCAAGTTATTTGAAAGTTCTGAGGACAAAGAACACACAAACACACAATGCCTCAGTGATTCACAGAAGTATATCACAGATCACAGAACTATATCAGGGTGTCATTTCTCAGGCAGAAATGTAGATAAAAATAATGAAATCCTGTTCCCCAAACAAGTGCAAGAACCACAGAGTCAAGAATAGGCTAAATATACAAATAAAATAAAATCAATTAAAAACAATAGCACATCAACATAAAAACATATAAACATAAATCTGAAAGCGTTGCTCAAACTCCCGTAACAGTCCAGTTATTTTATCTTTGAACCGCTTCATGTCTGCCACATGTTGGGTCGCGCACAAATTTTTCAGACAGGGGAAGTGAGCTGCATCACCACCGGCAAGTTGCGTCTCCCACAATGACAGCTTCAACTTGAAAGAACGTATGCTGTCATAATACTGCGTGACAACTTTGTTGCGCCCTTGCAGCTGTTTGTTCAAGTTATTCAGGTGCTCTGTAACATCCACCATAAATGCAAGGTCCGGCATCCATTCTGCGGAATGAAATTCTAACACTGGTTTGCCCTTTTCTTCCATGAACTGTTCAATTTCTTCTCGTAAATCAAAGAAACGCCTCAGCACAGCACCTCGGCTTAACCATCTTACCTCAGTGTGGTATGGCAGGCCATAGATGTGGTATTTCTCTCTGAGAAGGCTGTCAAACTGACGGTGATTCAGGCTTCTGGATCGGATGAAATTAACAGTTTGGATGACCACCTTCATGACGTTATCCATCTTTAATGACTTGCAACACAAAGCCTCCTGGTGCAAAATACAGTGAAAAGTCAAAAAATCACGTCCTCCATTTGCAGATTGCACTTTCTCTCTGAACTTTGTCACAACGCCTGCTTTTTCCCGATCATTGAGGGCGCACCATCTGTAGCCAGGCTGACAGCGCGGGACCAGTCCACTCCGACCCTGTCCAGCGCGCCGACGAGTGCGGTAAAAATATCAGCTGCTGTCGTTGTATCTGTCATCGGCACCAACTCCACGAACTCCTCGGTGACGGTCAATGTGTCATCAACTCCGCGGATGAAAAAAATGGCCAGTTGTGCAACATCTGTAATGTCCGTGCTTTCATCAATTGCAACCGAAAACGCAATAAATGACTTTACTTTTTGCTTCAACTGGCTGTCCAAATCCACTGAAAGATCGGAAATCCTGTCTGCAACTGGGTTTCTTGTCAGGCTGATATTTGCAAAAGCCTGCCGCTTTTCAGGGCACACAATCTCCGCTGCCTTCATCATGCATGTTTTTACAAATTCACCCTCACTAAATGGTTTTGAAGCCACTGCGATTTCATTAGCAATGAGGTAGCTAGCTTTCACTGCAGCGTCACTGATGTCTCGGCTGTGAGTAAACACAGACTGCTGTTTCTTCAGACCCGCCAACAGTTCATTCACCTTCTCTCATCTCCGCTGTCCTTGAAAGTTGTCATGTTTGTCGGCATGAAGACTCACATAGTGGCGACTGAAGGTTATATTCTTTCAGCACTGCAACATGCTCTGAACACACCAAACATACAGCTTTCCCATTCAATTCCGTGATTAAATAGGATGACCATTTTTCTTGGAACACTCTGCACTCTGCGTCCACTTTTCTCTTTTTTGACAGAGACATATTGGGGCAATGAGGGTGCCAAAGCACATAATGTTAAAAGTAGAAGCCGTAATAAATATCGCGGGCAAAACAAAGTAGCTCATTGGCTGCACGTGCTTGACCTACTTGCTCTGCCCCGGTATAAAAAGTTTGCTTGCTTAACACAATTGCTATTGCGCCATCCAGTGGACGCAATTGGAACAGCAGTTTATTTTATTGAAAAATTGCAGCGCATTTTTATACTTAAAAAATATATATATATATATATATATATATATATATATATATATATATTTTTTATCATCTCGCGGGCCGGATTAAACCCGTTTGCGGGCCTAATCCGGCCCGCGGGCCGTACGTTTGACACCACTGGTCTAAATGATTAGAAAACATGTAAATATGCAATCAATATTGTCCATATGGATTTAATGGCAAGGTGCATAAAGATACGTTTGTATATATAGTGTATGTGGACACCCCTTCAAATTAGTGGATTCGGCTATTTCAGCCACACCCGTTGTTGACAGGAGTATAAAATCGAGCACACAGCCATGCGATCTCCATAGACAAACATTGGCAGTAAAATAGCCTTACTGAAGAACTCAGTGACTTTCAACATGGCACCAACGTAGGATGCCACCTTTCCAACAAGTCAGTTCCTCAAATGTCTGCCCTACTAGAGCTGCCCCAGTCAACTGTAAGTGCTGTTATTGTGAAGTGGAAAGTCTAGAAGCAACAACGGCTCAGCATCGAAGTGGTAGGCCACACAAGCTCACAGAACAGGACCACGAGTGCTGAAGCGCATAGCTACCAAGTTCTAAACTGCCTCTGGAAGCAACTTCAGCACAAGAACTGAATGCAGTGCCAACTGTAAAGTTTGTTGGAGGAGGAATAATGGTCTGGGGCTGTTTTTCATGGTTCGGGCTAGGCCCCTTAGTTCCAGTGAAGGGAAATCTTAACACTGTAGCATACAATGACATTCTAGACAATTCTGTGCTTCCAACTATGTGGCAACAGTTTGGGGAAGGCCCTTTCCTGTTTCAGCATGACAATGCCCTGTGCACAAAGCGAGGTCCATACAGAAATGGTTTGTTGAGATCGGTGTAGAAGAACTTGACTGCCCTGCACAGAGCCCTGACCTCAACCCCATCGAACACCTTTGGGATGAATTGGAACGCCGACTGTGAGCCAGGCATAATCGCCCAACCTCAGTGCCTGACCTCACTAATGCTCATGGCAGCTGCAGGGACTTGCTTCCATTCATTGTTCCAGCATCTAGTGGTAAGCCTTCCCAGAAGAGTGGAGGCTGGTATAGTAGCAAAGGGGGGCCCAACTCCATATTAATGCCCATGATTTTGGAATGAGATGTTCAGGTGTCCACATACTTTTGGTCATGTAGTGTATGATGTCATGGTTTTACTACTATCCATGGAGTTATCTACGGCGTGCGACATGGTTCAATGTGCCAATAAATAAGCACCATTTACTATTTGGTTTTTCAAATTGTCAACGTCTTGAAGCCAAAATTGGGATCATGTATACTGTGCTAATGACTTTACAAAAAATGAGTAACAGAGAGCAATGTACAATACGGCTATTTGGGTAAACAAGGCATTTGCCGCCACCTTTATGAACCTGAGGTCCTACTGTATAATGAGAGCAATTTTTAAAAAAAAGTCAGTTTACAGCAGTTCATCTTATTTATTTACATGTTCTACAATATCTCCGTACAATAGTACATAGGGAGACTACATCAACATAGTAGACAAAAGGATAATTAATTTTAAACAGTCTCACATAAAAAAGGAACATACAGAAATCAGTCCATAATCTAAAGAAGTAAGTACACCTTTTTCAAATGACGGGGCCTTATCGCTCTAACAGGTTTATCAGAACCTTAACAGGACACTTTAGAAAACATGACACATTACCTCACTTTAGAATTTGCCAAGTTTTAGAAGCTCTCTGAGCCTTAAACTAGACTCCATTTTAACGATCTGAGAAATGGGGGAAGAAACAAATAGGCTCTTAATTTGTGCAAGCAACCCCTAATTCTGCTTTGAGTTTCTGGATTTCCCTTGGAGGGATAACACACACACAGTTCATAATTTAACAATTTAGGCAGACAGTAGGGTTACTCCTATAAATACAGTAATTCGGAACACAACCCACTAGAAATGTCTGGAGTGAATGACTCAATGAAAGAAATCGAACAACCTTGTACCCAGTGTAAAGGAACACTCCCATCCAGCTCCACAGGAGGGGCAGATAGTGCAGCAACGTCTGGGCTATAGGGCCGGGCGTCCATTGAGCTTGTCATGCATGAGGGCCAGGGCCCCACTGGTGAAGTCTCGGAGTATGTGCATCGTCTCCCTCTGCAGCTGCAGCGACTCGCGCACAAACTCCTGCTGCGTCTCGGCCAGCTGCTGCACCGACTCGGACAGCAGTTCCAGGGAGCGTGACACAGTCTCCAGCGCGGTGTTGGTGGCGTGCTGCTCCTGAACGCTCAGCGAGGCGCACTGCAACATGCTCTCCCTGGCGTTCCGAGGGGGCTGGCCTGCTGTAGGTGGTGCGGTGGAGAACGATGAGGGCGAGGGCTGGGTGCCTGCGGAGGGGTGTGGGCCACCGCCACTCTCCTGGTTGTCCTCTGTGAGGCTGGACGTGTGTGAGGTGGAAGGGGGCAGCTCGTCCTGATGCTCGTCGTCTGTCTGCCCAAACTGGTTCTCAGTGTCTGGGGAAAGGCAAAAGGTGATTTTGAACTTGTGCGTGTGTTTGAGGTTACACATACCACATAGTGATGGTGGGGGGAAATCGATAGTAACATATCGTGATATAATTTTTTACGATATCGTATTGACAATATCGCAATATTTTTGCGCTAGTTGGCTGTACCTGCACCAAAACTCCAGTATATTTTATTCATAGCTTGTTCTCCATCTTTTTAAATAGGGAGCCAATTGGTTTTCAGCACTTATTTACATGACTGATCAAAAGTCATTTTCTCATGGCTCTCGTCCCTCTGCAGCAGACATACAGTGCCTTCATGAAGTATTCATACCCCTCTACTTATTCCACATATTTACAGCCTGAATTCAAAATGGATTAAATTGTTGTTTTTTGTCCTTACCCATCTACACACAATACCCCATGACAAAGTGAAAATGTTTTTAGAAATATTTGCAAATGTATTAAATTAAATACAGAAATAACTCTTAAATAAGTATTCACACCCAGAGTCAATACATGTTAATTCACTTTTGGCAGCGATTACAGCTGAGAGTCTTTCTGGGTAAGTCAGAGCTTTGCACACCTGAATTGTACAATATTTGCACATTATTAAAAAAATTATTCAAGCTCTGCCAAGTTGGTTGTTGATCATTGCTACACAGCCATTTAAGTATTGCCATAGATTTAAGTCAACTGTAACTAGGCCACTCAGGAAGATTCAATAGTCTTGGTAAGCAACTCCAGTGTTTATTTGGCCTTGTTTTAGGTTATTGTCCTGCTGAAAGGTGAATTTGTCTCGCAGTGTCTCTTGGAAAGCAGACTGAACCAGGATTTCCTCTAGGATTTTGCATCTGCGTAGCTCTATTCCATTTCTTTTTATCCTAAAAAAAAAACTCCCTAGTCCTTGCCGATGTCAAGCATACCCATAACATGATGCAGCCACCACCATGCTTGAAAATATGAAGTGGTACTCAGTGATGTGTTGTTTGCCTCAAACATAAGGCTTTGTATTCAGGACATAAAAGTTAATTTCTTTGCCACATTTTTTTGCAGTTTCACTTTAGTGCCTTATTGCAAACAGGATGCATGTTTTGGAATATTTGTATTCAGTACAGGCTTCCGTTTCACTCTAATTTAGGTTAGTATTGTGGAGTAACTACAATGTTGTTGATCCATCCTCCATTTTCTCCTATCACAGCCATCAAACTAACTGTTGCTTGTTTTATTTTTACCCATCTACCAATAGGTGCCCTTCTTTACGAGAAACTGGAAAACCTCCCTGGTCTTTGTGGTTGAATCTATTTCAAATTCACTGCTCAACTGAGGTACCTTACAGATAATTGTATGTGTGGGGTAGAGACGAGGTAGTAATTCAAAAATCATGTTAAACACTTTCACTCAGTGAGTCCATGCAACTTATTTAGTGACTTCAGACATTTCAGCTTTTCATTTTTAATAAAATGTGTAAACACTTCTAAAACCATAATTCCACTTGAAATGATGGGGTATTGAGTATAGGCCAGAGACAAAATCTCAATTTAATCCATTTAAAATTCAGGCTGTAAATACAATGTGGAAAAAGTCAAGGGGTGTGAATACTTTCTGAAGGCACTGTATGGTGAGCAAAATGTTTGGAACATCGAATCACAATACATATTGTATCGGCACCTAAGTATCGCGATATCGTATCGTGAGGTCCCTGGCAATTCCCAGCCCTTAAACCACACATCAGGCAGTATTTCACAAGCGTATTTCTAGTACTGAGACACCACATCAGACCCTATAGACAAATAGACAGAGTTGAATGTTGGGTCAACGCGCCACACTGCATGCATGTAAATACACTTACCTTCACCAGTGGGTATCTCATACTGCATTTCATAAGAGGGATGTGACGAATCTCCTGCAACAGAAAATCTAATATTTGAATATGCACCCTCGATAACACCTTGAAAGGTATGTGGTGTATAAATTGAACAACCCAGACCCTTCCAGTTTCAAAGTAGATAACTCACTGGACGAGCCGCTGTAGTTTGCCATAGAATGGTCGTCTTTGGGTTGAACCGGGGGTATGGGTGTGTGGCCAGGGCCCGGCATCCCCATGGAAAAGGACATGGGCATGGCCGAGGAAAGCGTGGAGGGTGGTGGCATCGAGACGTCTATTCCTTCATTGGGGTAACTGTGTATCCCCGCCATGTCCTCTTCCTCGTCCTCCTCCTCTGGTCCTTCATCATCATCTCCCTCCTTGAAAGCCCCATAATGGAGACCTGGCACCCGGCTTCGCTTCCCATCCAGCTCCAAGATCTGATGTACAATGTTCTCTGTGGGGCTGAGGTCGCGGGACAGCCGCGAGTTGATCCCCTTGAAGTTGGCCCCCGACCGCATGGCGGCCACCTTACGCTTGGTGTCGCACTTGAGGTCGGACCATTTCTTGATGATCTCGATGACCTCGCGCTGGCTCTCGCCGATCTCATTCACACTGGCCGTGATCTCCGCCCACACGCGCTTCTTCACATCCGTTGGTACACCGCGGTTAAACTTCCCTGTAAGAGTCAGAGGGACAATTAATAAGAAAAGGATCAGATGCTGTGGTTCGGGTGGCCATACATACTGGTGTCTAAGAGGAGCCGGTACTCGAGCATAAGACAAGTTACTGTGCACCTGCAAAATTTAAGCATGACCACGTGCCTAAATTCTGAAATGGAACACTGGCATGAGCCTTGGATGACAAAAAAATTCTGAAATCATCACATCAACATAAAGTGCTGCAGGGTACAGAGGTACATACCAACAACGATGTGCCGATTCTTCTTCACTTCATCCAGGAGGATGTGGACCTCACTGAAGGTAAAGCGAGCTTTTCTCTTTTTGAACCGCGTGACACTGTCCTCATTGAAGAAGTGCGAGGCAGACATCTTCCAAGATGCCTCTTATCTCTCTGGTGGTCTGCTTCTTTCTCTCTGGTCTCGGCCTTCACTCCTCCTAGTAGGGATACTACTAGCTCTTCTGGAGCCAAAAATATAACCCATAATAATACATCACTGGACCTCTATCAAATACACAACAGCATACAACTAAAATGAAACATTTGATAAACTGAATACAAATATCAGATTACAAAATATAACATGAATGAAAATAATTTGAGAAATTGTTGATTGATAATATAAGGTGGATAAAATGAAGGGAAAAAAAAATAAAAAAATCAGCAAGTGCGTCTAAATTCAGGTACAGTAAAGTGTGTCCGCGAATGAACGTCTGTACTCATTAGCTAGTTAATTGCATTCAATTTGGTTCCCCCAATCACAACATTGCATGACAGAATCATGAATACAAACCTCGCACCCTATACTTGTACAGCTGTCTGACAGTCTAGCGCAATCCCTTTGTTGACCAGTCATCAGCCTGTCTTGCCAAGAAGATAGACGCAACCCGAGTATCATCGTCATTGAATTTAGCTATACAGCAGTCAGTGCTCTCTTGATTTAGTTCGGCATACGGGCTAGACTGCTAGCTAGCTACATTAGTTGACGTTAACTTACCCGTACCAAAAAATATACGTGTTAGTTAACTAGCTATAGCTAACTAGGATGTTATTAGCTATGCGATAGCGGTGAAAACGTGTAGTAACTATGCCATATGGTAACAGATATTAGCACTTTTTAAACACACAATGCCTCAACATCGAAAATGCCGTTACTGCTCATTGTTCACATTTTGGGCGTTTTTTTTTCGTAAGCTAGCTAGCTAATGTTAGCTAGTCTGTCACGTCTTAACAAAATTGTAACTAGCAAACGTTTGCGCACGCATTGTCGCCTCTTCATTCATTTTACGAGACTGAAAAATACCACCAAAATAGGCTCGATATTTGTAATATTACTATGCATTATAGTTTTACCTTTTGAGGGAAAGAAAGGTTGTGATTTCTGCGATTAGTCCGAAAACTTCGTAGTTAGCTAGCTAGCCACAGTCCGATGTCTCGCGCTAGTTTGTACGCAAGCTCAGTACGTGGTTTTTCTTTTATGAGAAAGAAGTCCCCGGACTGACCACAATGCGCGAGCTAGGGCGCTGTTGAAATCATACGCTCAAAGGACAAAAGCACGGAATCACTTGAAATAAACTTACCCAAGCACCTAAAAAAATATTATTTTATTATAAATGTAACTAATAATCTTTTAATCATAGTGAAGAAACAGTGGTCATGCTGAAGTTTACCACGACAGGTAGCAGACACACAGACAGGTGCTTGATTTGATACACATCTGGCCTATTATTTTTATATATATACAGCTGCGGGAAAAATTAAGAGACCACTGCAAAATTATCAGTTTCTCTGGTTTTACTATTTATAGGTATGTGTTTGGGTAAAAATAACAGTTTTGTTTTATTCTATAAACTACTGACAACATTCATTCTCCCAAATTCCAAATAGAAATATTGTAATTTAGAGCATTTATTTGTATAAAATAACAAAAAATATGCATTGTTGTCAGACCTCGAATAATGCAAAGAAAATAAGTTCATGTTAATTTTTAAACAACACAATACTAATGTTTTAACTCAGGAAGAGTTCAGAAATCAATATTTGGTGGAATAACCCTGATTTTCAATCACAGCTTTCATGAGTCTTGGCATGCTCTCCACCAGTCTTTCACGTTTGATGTTGGGTGACTTTATGCCACTCCTGGCGCAAAAATTCAAGCTTTGTTTGATGGCTTGTGACCATCCATCTTCCTCTTGATCACATTCCAGAAGTTTTCAATGGTGTTCAGGTCTGGAGATTGGGCTGGCCATGACAGGGTCTTGTTCTGGTGGTCCTCCATCCACACCTTGATTGACCTGGCTGTGTGGCATGGCGCATTGTCCTGCTGGAAAAACCAATCCTCAGAGTTGGGGAACAATGTCAGAGCAAAAGGAAGCAAGTTTTCTTCCAGGACAACCTTGTACGTGGCTTGATTCATGCGTCCTTCACAAAGACAAATCTGCCCAATTCCAGCCTTGCTGAAGCACCCCGAGATCATCACCGATCCTCCACCAAATTTCACAGTGGGTGCGAGACACTGTGGCTTGTAGGCCTCTCCAGGTCTCCGTCAAACCATTAGACGACCAGGTGTTGGGCAAAGCTGAAAATTGGACTCATCAGAGAAGATGACCTTACTCCAGTCCTCTACGGTCCAATCCTTATGGTCTTTTGCAAACCTCAGCCTGGCTCTTCTTTGCTTCTCATTGATGAAGGGCTTTTTTCTATCTTTGCACGACTTTAGCCCTGCCCCTAGGAGCCTGTTCCGAACCGTCCTCGCCGTGCACTTCACCCCAGCTGCCGTTTGCCATTCTTTTTGTAGGTCACTTGATGTCATCCTACAGTTGTTGAGTGACATTCGAATAAGTTGGCGGTCATCCCAGTCAGTAGAGTCGTTTTCGCCCTCTGCCGGTCTGTAGCTTTGTTGTCCCCAATGTCTGCTGCTTGACCTTGTTCTTATGAACCGCCGTCTTTGAAATTTTAAGGATGGAAGCAACCTGACGCTCACTGTATCCCTCTGCCAGTAAAGCCAGAATTTAACCCTTATTTTCCTCACTATTAGCACTGTTTTTGCCATCCAGCTGGTCCTATTGCAAGAGGATAGTGATGACCACAGCAGTGGTTTTTATACTTTTCCTTGTTAAATAAGATTTGGTTCATGTGATCACCTAATCAGTACCTAACTCAGTAGAATGAGGTGTACCTGTCTTGGAATTCAACAGACACTGGAATGGAATGGCTGTCATACATGTAGAGATGCTGATTTAAGAAAAATGTGCAGTGGTCTCTTAATTTTTTCCACAGCTGTATATATATATATATACACACATTTATCAATCCAGCCATCGGGTACATGCATCAACCAATGGCATCAACCCTTATTCCCACAGCATGGGTGAAACAAAGCCCTTACAAAATGATTGAATGTTACACATCCAGGACATCTACTCGAAACGAAGGCCCGCAGCATCATCAACGACCCCACACACCCAAGCCATGAGCTGTTCACTCCCTTACTGTCGGGCAGACGGTATCGGAGAATGAGGTCTGATACCAACTGGTTCATAGACAGTTTACCTGCAAGCCGTCAGACTGCTGAACACTTGAACTGGATTGACCACCTATACTGACTCTCTGCACCTTAGCACATACATTCATGCTACCAGACATGTTATTGCTAAATACTGTACCATTTCTAAACACTTTCCCCCAAGCCCTCAAAACACATGTAAATATTGGACTATAAATTGTGCCTTCCTGTATTATACTTATGCTAAAATGCAAATTCTATTCCACTTAGCCATTGACTTTATGTTCGTATTATCTTTTCTTATTGTTGTTGTTGCATTGTTGAGAAGGAATCTGCAAGTAAACATTTCATTGGACAGGGTATACCATGTGTATCCTGTGCATATGACTAATACAACTTGAAAACTTTGTAGATGAGTAGGCTTAAGGTGTTTAAATAACACAAGCACTATATTGTTAAGATTACTTTAATTCCATACAAAATATGACACTGGTCATTTCAAAGACAGTAACAGTTCAGTGACTTATGGCAACAGTTACCAAATCCTTAAATGGTATCTGTTGGTTTCATGAAGCAATGGCACAAACCACATTTTTCTTGTTAGACATGAAAACTAACATTGTGCTGGCGTTATTATGTGTAGCTACATCATGTATGTGTCACAGTTATAGACTATTTCAGAACTGGCTTAAAAATGATTGGTAAATGATTACCATTTGAGAGCTATTGAAAAGATAAGACGGCCATAACCTGTGTAGAGGTTTTCTTGAATTCAAAAGGAAAACAAGCAGATACTCTTGGTTGAGTGCAAGACCAGCATTGGCATCGAGTGGCCCAGAGGTTCTCAATGTCAGCCCATAGAACCACTGTGTGTGCAGGTTTTTGTTCCCACGTTAGTCTACAACTCCCCTTTTGTTGTATGAGATAATGCTGTATTCACATTGGGTAGGTTGCAAATAATGTAGGGAAACCTGCATACACTGGGGGACTGGTTGACTGGCACAGGGGGTCCATGGAGTGGTCTAAAGCAGAGCATAAAGTAGAGAGAAATGGAGTGGTTTTGTAAACACCTGTAGGCATTTCCTATGCTCAGGAGTACATGGTCAACTGGAGCCACTGCAAAGAAACAGAAGAAAACAATTGTTTGACATCAACCCTGTACAATGGTGGGTTTTGACCTCTTGTGTGATAGTCATCGGCATCACTGTACAATATGTTCCTAAAGTAGCTTTACTAGGCTAATTACATTCATAAAACCATCTCATTGGTACAGCTTGTAAGTGTGACATGCTTACCTCTTGAACGTTGACCTTGATGGTTCCATTGTTATCCTTGTCTAAGGTGTTGAAGGCACCTGAATCAGGAAGATGCAACTTTTAGAGAAAACTACTTTGAGAAAAAAAAGAAACCTGCACACTGCTCTTGATAGTATCACTGCTCTTTAATAAGCTTTACATATCGACCTCAAGGCCTTCGCCTTCTCATCTAATTCAACTGTTACCATGCACCTGCAAAAAAGATAGATCAGATGTGCGAGTGCCTTTTGAATAGAGAAAACAACTTTGGCAATAAAATATTCCAATGACTATGTACCCTATTATTTTCAAAGGAGTACCATTAGTTGTGCTGAAACACGTGGCAAAAGGTTAACGCATATGTTTTTTTTTTATATCTAAACCCTATACAGAGCTAAAATAACCCTTGACATGATGATGATATGGGGAAGAGCAGGGAATCAGACTTACGGCACATAGCGTCCAGTCTCACAAGGCAGCCAATGTAGTTGTCAAAGTCCATGTTCCCATTCTCATCGCTGTATCTGCGTATGATCATCTGGAACAGCTGGTCGTTGAGGGGGAAGCCTGTGTCCAAACCATAGACACACATATTTAGATTTTATCTATATCCTTGGTCAAAACTGAAATGCTGATATCTAAACCTTTAACTATGAAGCTGGAAACAACAGAGGATTGCTGGCTCAAACACCACTTAAGAAGTTTTGACATTCAAAATGTATTCATATCCCAGTGCAATGTTTTAAGAACATATGAGCTGTAAAAAGTGTCTGCCAAACAGCGATATAAATATTTCTGTGCTGTATGATATCTCTAACCTGCAGCCCTGAAAGCGTTGGGCAGCTCATCTGCACCAATAACCCCAGAGCCATCAGTGTCATAAGTCTTATACAAACCCTGAAAAAACAACAAAAGAAAAACCTTTATTTTGAGATACATTTATATGTAGTAGGGGTGTAACGATTCGTTTTAACAACGATTCGATTTGTATCACGATTCGTGGTTGTCGATACGATTCAAGGACGATATTGGTTCATTTAGAACGATCCGAAACGATTCAGTGACTTGAAATCGATTCAGTAACCTTTTAGCCAAAAATTCAACCAGTGTGACTGAAATAAATACCTGGATACTGGACAGCGCAGGTGAAGTTTCCTAGATTCCTGTTTCTTGTAAGGACCGCAATGGTGGCTTGATAATTTCTCGCTCGTCGGCTTCTCCTCTGTCGTCCGCCATGCTATGTTTTGTTGTCTTTGCGCCTTTGCGCTGCTGCTGGCGCGGGGCGATGACGTCACGGATAGGCAGACTGAATCGAGTAATGTTTAAAGCCTTTATCATTAAAAGTGCTAAGAAAAAACATCCATATAAAGTCTGACGTGCTTAAATCCAATGGGTTATTTCCTAGTATCGATACAATCGATTTATTAAATTTTAAAATGATGTTAGATTGATATATGTTGTCCAAAAGGCCAACTCGCCGAGCACAGATCGATGTAGTTGGATCATAGGTATATAAATCGATACATCGATGTAGTAGATGGATCGTTACACCCCAATATGTAGTATAATACATCTATGATAACATTTCCATGGTTACACATTATCATACATTCTAATAGTGCTAATACTCTCAAACTACTTTATTATTAAAATCAAGAAATAATGAGACAAATAGATTTGACCAAGCTGGTGGAAATGAAATACTCACCTGCCATTTCTTGATATTGTTCCAGAGGTGTTTGAACTCATGAAATCCGAGCTTCCCAGTGCTGTCACTCTGCAACAGCGTTAAGGTTCACAAAAACCTGACACATACAGTGCTTTCGTAAAGTATTCAGACCCCTTCACTTTTTCCACATTTTGTTAAGTTACAGCCTTATTCTAAAATGGATTTAAAAAATGTTTTTCCTCATCAATCTACACACAATACCCCATAAAGACAAAGCAAAAACAGCTTTAGCAATTTTTGCAAATTTATTGCAAATAAAAAACCAGCAAAGCACCCCCACACCATAACACCTCCTCCTCCATGCTTTACGGTGGGAAATACAAATGCGGAGATCCTCCGTTCACCCACACCACGTCTCACAAAGATACAGTGGTTGGAACCAAAAATCTCCAATTTGGACTCCAGACCAAAGGACACATTTTCCCCGGTCTAATGTCCATTGCTCGTGTTTCTTGGCCCAAGCAAGTCTCTTCTTCTTATTGGTGTCCTTTAGTAGTGGTTTCTTTGCAGCAATTTGATCATGAAAGGCCTGATTCACACAGTGTCCTCTGAACAGTTGATGTTGAGATGTGTCTGTTACTTGAACTCTGTGGTGCATATATTTGGGCTGCAATTTCTGAGGCTGGTAACTCTAATGAACTTATCCTCTGCAGCAGAGGTAACTCTGGGTCTTCCATTCCTGTGGCGGTTCTCATGAGACCCAGTTTCATCATAGCGCTTGATGGTTTTTGCAACTGCACTTGAAGAAACTTTCAAAGTTCTTGAAATGTTCCGTATTGACTGACCTTCATGTCTTAAAGTAATGATGGACTGTCATTTCTCTTTGCTTACTTGAGCTGTTCTTGCCCTAATATGGACTTGGTCTTTTACCAAATAGGTCTATCTTCTGTATAAATATATACATTTGCAAACGTATTGTATTGTGTCTAGATTGATAAGGGGAAAAAAACAGTTTCATCAATTTAATAAGGCAGTTACGTAACAAAATGTGGAACAAGTGAAGGGGTCAATACCTTCCGAATGCACTGTATGTTTATAACAATACAACATACATCCATATTTCTTATACCAGTCATTTCCTTTTAAAATCAGTGAAGGGAAGTGAACAAGTGCACACTTTGGTAGGATGGATAGAATTTGGCCAGTCATAGAAAATGTCTAAGAACAAGGGGGAGGTTATGGACAACCCATGTTTCCCAAAGGTTTAAGTAAATTAAAAATAATCCATCAGAGTTATTATATTATGGATATGTTAATGTACCTAAACACTTGGGAAAAATGTCCATGACCTTCCACCTTGTTATTAAACCTTTTTTTATGGCTATGTCTGAATTCTCTCCATCCTTATGGCACCAAGTTCTGGAAATTATATTTTTGTATCAACATTAGATGTATTGTATGAT
Organism: Coregonus clupeaformis; assembly: GCF_020615455.1. NCBI lineage: Eukaryota > Metazoa > Chordata > Actinopteri > Salmoniformes > Salmonidae > Coregonus > Coregonus clupeaformis. The sequence goes on along the minus strand of NC_059204.1, from coordinate 5,331,997 downwards.
GTTGGTACAAAAGTATAAATGTGCCATACCCACTGGACCCTGACCCCCGCCACAAACAGGTCATGACAGGAAGGATACATCCATGACTGCCACCATGCTCCTGCAGGACTCTATGCTAAACCCGTCTGTCTTCAGGTCACCATCTGAAATTAAAAAGCAGCCAGGTCACTCAGAGTATCATCCCCTTACTCGCTCACAAAGACAAATATCAGCCTCACTAAGAAATTCATCAAGAATATTACATCTCAAACATGGCTTTCTGAGATAGAAAGGGGTTGTCAATAAACAAGCCTACGTAGACTTGCTTAAAGCACGCAAGCATGTACATACACAGGCAGAGCCACACAAATAGACAGAATAGAAGCCTGACTTACGTTTGGAAATAATTCTGTTCAGGATGTTCATCAGTTCGGTGGGGCTCACCTCCATGTCCTGAAGGAAAAGTTATTCAGTTTAATTATTCTCAACATCGAAGCATAACATGCATAATGCGTCTATTCACAGTATTCAATAGTGAATTTGAGCCATTAAATGAAGATCATACTGCACCAAAGGCATTTCAGCAGTCACAGTGCCTTTTTAATGGCAATGTGAATGATTGCCACAAGGTGTTTACTTTTACAGAGGTACTATGAAGGTTAACCAGAATAGGTATGTGGTGAGGGAGTAGTGGCAGAGAAATATCGTACTCACATCTCCAGCCAACTGCTGGAAGACTTTGCGAAACTGTTTTTCCTCACCACTCTCATTCTGCTCTGCGTACGCAAGTGGCCTTCGTGGTGCGGGCTGCAGGATAACAACGTTAGGAAATTAGGCATTTATAGTTCAGGTTACTACTATCCGTAACAAATTTACATTTTCAGCGATACTGTGTTTTCTGGTGATAACTTAAATGATAAAATAGCAATGCCACTCACTGGGTCAGAGGGCACAAAAGCAGCTGGATCAATATTGCTGCAGGGGACACAGGGGAGATGAATAGGTTAGTCACTGGGTATCATTCCTAAGAGTGATAGCTATGCAGAGATATAAAGGCATTGATTGACTTGGCCAGTGGTAATAGCTGCAGTTATTACTAGCTGAAGAATCATGCTCCTGTCCAACATAGCTTGAACGAGTAACATATTGTATTCTCTCTTGATTCCAAACTGATTAAAACGGCACAGTGATAATATATTATCCATACCTGAAAGTCTATGCAATGATAGAACCAATTTAAGCAGTGCCAAAGTCCTAAGATTAGACTACTTTCATTTACCTTGCACCCACACAACCCAAAAAGCGCCAGAAAACTCCTGTGGTGAACATTGTTTATACATTATAAGCGCAAATGGTTTAGAAGAGGTCCTTAATACTACAGCCAGATCCTTACCTTACAACATCAAGAATGCCACCAATGAGTCTTTTGGCCAGAAACATCTTCAATCAATTTAATTTAATTTGTCAACCTGTAGAAGGGAGAAAAAAAAAACATTAAAAACGTATTCCTTTCTAAAGTAGTTTGAAATAGCACTAATTATTAATTAATAGTCATAAACAGCCATAATGGGAATCATATGGCAATTTAAAGAATAACGGAAGCCTACAGTGCAGGCTAATGACTCAGTGTTGACACATGGAGGTCACGCCCACTGCAAATATTTCACCCAACGACGCCTTGCCAATTTTAACGTTTCCAAATTGGCTGGTCTGCTTAAAAAGTAAATTTTTCCTAAATTAGATAACTCAGCAAATGATATATATTTTTTTATGTTAAACCTACGACAGCTAGTTAGAGATGGCTAATTAGCCGACCAGAATAATGTAGCCAGCTAAATTAACGTTAGCTTACAAACTATGACAGCTAATGTAGGTTGGACAAATGCCTGGTAGCCACACAACATCAATGCTACGAATGTATTTTCTAGGATGGATTTCGGTTTTAAAAAATGGATGGCCTTTTTTGCAAGCCTACAAACCAGCTAATTAGCTAGCTTGCCTGGACAGGGAGCAGCTAACGTTACTTAGCAGTGCACTAATCTACTGTTAGTAGGAATGCTGACGTTACTGGTTGCAGGCAAATCATATATTAGCAAACGAGGCTAACACTATTATAACATCTACTTAATCACGAGTATTCAACATGTTAGGGGTTGCTTCTTACCAAGACTTGGTGGTGCCAGTGAGTGAACTTCTAAAGAGAAAGGATGTTACGCAAATGAACCAAGTTAGTAAACGCCCCCTGACGCTGTCAATCAAACTCGCTAGATGGGTCCCCCCGACCCTGAGTGGATAATGAAAAGAAAAGGGATGTCTTTACCGCCAAGTTTAACTTGACCACAAGTAGAACATCTTTGCCACAATCCCGATTGAACCACAAATTAAATACTATCATATGTAACATGTGTGTATGGTTATCTGTACAAAAAGATGAAAAACTAAAAATTATGAAGAACAATGGAACATGTAATATTCATATGTGTTAGCATACTGAATTGTAATTGGATGCATTATACTGTCATATCATACTGTGCTATGATTGGTTAAGACCACCCAGGTGGTGAGGTCATTCTAAAGATGATCATGGCCAGAGACACATGGACATGCAAGTTATAGCTAGTTAATAAAGAGCTACGTTTATAAATATCCTGTCGTCCTGCATTTTATTATTTTGTACAAAGCATACAAAACAAGACATGGTGTCAGAAGTGGGATGACGACTGCTGGCTTCCAGTAGCCATGCTCCTGGATTCTAACTGACTCTCCGTCAGTGAAGAGGACTACTACAGCAGATACTTCGAACTCGACAAGCTTCACAGCACCACATCTGCAGCTGTGATACACAAGCTGAAAGCAGCCTTTGCCAGGCATGGCATTGTAGAGACTTTAATATCTGACAATGGGCCCTGTTACGAATCAAATGAGTTTGAATCCTTCACAAAAGCATGGGAGTTCACACACGTCACCACAAGCCCACATTACCCTCAAAGTAATGGCCTTGCTGAAAAATCTGTGCAGATCGCTAAATCACTCATGGACAAAGCAAAAGCAGACAAGAGAGACCCCTACCTCAGTCTCCTTGAATACCGCAACACTCCAGTTGACAACTTCAAATCACCAGCCCAGCTGTTGATGAGCCGCAGACTTCGCTCAATCCCTTCCCAGCACCAACCAGCAGCTGCAACCTGAGGTCGTCAGCTACAAGGAAGTGCATGCAAAACGTGCACAGAGACAACAACAGCAAAAGCGATACTACGACAGGTCAGCCAGACCACTGCCACCACTGAACGACGGAGAGTCAGTTAGAATCCAGGAGCATGGCTACTGGAAGCCAGCAGTCGTCATCCAACCAGCTGACACTGAACGTTCATATCTCGTTCGCACCGCAGAAGGAGCGGTGTACCGCCGCAATCGTCGTCACCACTGAACACAAAAAGAACAACACACTGACGAGATGAACTGTTCCCCTGAAAGAGAACGGGGTGGACTAAACACAGACACAACACAACATACACCATACTTACCTGCAACACCACAAGAACTGTTGACTGACACAGAAGCATGCTCAGCTTCATATCACACAAGGTCGGGAAGAGAGGTCAAGCCTAGAGCTGTCCTAGACCTGTGAAATGTCAAAGGGTGTAGGCGGATCGCTGCCCTAAAAGAGTTCCAGACTGTAAACTTGTTATTGAAAGTTAACTTGAAATGCTTTGGTATGGTATTTGTTTGATATGTTGAGATGTCATTGCTACAGTGAAAAGCTGAGTTGCTGAGAAATATTTGTTCTAAAAGTAACAGTATGCTGAATCATTACATTTACATTTACATTTTAGTCATTTAGCAGACGCTCTTATCCAGAGCGACTTACAGGAGCATTTAGGGTTAAGTGCCTTGCTTAAGGGCACAGACAGATTTTTCACCTAGTCGGCTCGGGGATTAGAACCAGCTCTTACCCACTAAGCTAAGCTTGTTTCAGTCTGTTATGTTGATGCAGTTGGTGCAGTTTAAATGGTTACTTACCTCGAGTTCAAACTACAGAGCATATAGTCAAAAGAAACGCTTTATTGTTCTACATATTTTTTCTTTTTTTTTAAAGAAGGGGGATGTAATATTCATATGTGTCAGCATACTGAATTGTAATTGGATGCATTATACTGTCATATCATACTGTGCTATGATTGGTTAAGACCACCCAGGTGGTGAGGTCATTCTAAAGATGATCATGGCCAGAGACACATGGACATGCCAGTTATAGCTAGTTAATAAAGAGCTACGTTTATAAATATCCTGTCGTCCTGCATTTTATTATTTTGTACAAAGCATACAAAACAAGACAGTACATTTCTCTTGAAACATGTCAAATACTTATCTGCACAACATGTGAGCAAGTTTCAAGCAAAACCTAAAAGGATGATTTGACGTGGGAAATTGTCGGCAACATCTCACACAACGTTGACTATGTGAGAGCTCGTGATTGATTATAACTGCAAAGTGTGGACCAAAACGTCACTATATTGACAGGCTGGCTAAAGATTAGTACATTAGTACATTCAACAGCATTCCTTGCTCAATAAGACATATTACTCATGTGAGACAGTGAGGTATTATATATTTTTAAGACAAAGAGAGCTAAAAGTGAAGAAAATGTGGCTTTGCGGCATGAAGCCTTGGATAACACCTCACCTGATCAAACATACTGTACATACAATGGGTTACCATGAACCAAGGTAACCAAGGTTAATCAGATCTTAGGGTCTTGTATTTTATAGTGTCTTTTGGCATTATAATTCATACATTTTATAAAGGATCCAGGCAATGAATGACATAATCAAGTCAGTGAAATCAGTCTGTATCATGGTGTAAATTTTTTCCCAAGTACAGAACTCCAAGTCCTCAAATGTTACTTCCTCAGGTTGGCCCTCATGACTTTGGGCATGTGGCGCACGGTGAGGGTCACCCTGGTGCTTAGGGTTAGTGTGACCCCTGTCAGGGCCCCAGCAGCGAGCAGGTTGGCCACCCTGCCAGTGAGGGAGTCGTGGTGCATCCCCTGGATGCAGTGGAGGAAGCGCTTGTACATGTTTTCTGGAGGATGAGAAGGCTCCGCACCCGCAGAGACAGGAGGTAGCGGCTCTCCTCAGTCTGTGGAACCTCCGGCTGGGGACGCAGTGAGTGACAAGACGTTAGTAATACTAACATCTTGTAATACTGTAAGTCTGCATGTCATCTACAGTGTCTGTATACAGTGCCTTCAGAAAGTATTCACACCCCTTTACTTTTTCCATATTTTGTTGTGTTACAGCCTGAATTTAAAATGGATTAAATCGAGATTTGTCACTGACCTAAACACAATACCCCATTATATCAAAGTGGAATTATGTTTTTAGAAATGTTTACAAATTAATACAAAATGAAAAGTTGAAATGTCTTGAGTCAATAAGTATTCAACCCATTTGTCATGGCAAGCCTAAATAAGTAAAAAAAAAAAAGCTATCACATAATAAGTTGCATGGACTTACTTTGTGTGCAATAATACTGCTTAACATGATTTCATCATCTCTGTACCCCACACATACAATTATCTGTAAAGTCCCTCAGTCGAGAAGTAAATTTCAAACACAGATTTAACCACAAAGACTAGGGAGTGTTTCCAATGCTTCGCAAAGAAGGGCACCTATTGGTAGATGGGTAAAAATTAATGAAGCAGACATTGAATATCCCTTTGAGCATGATGAAGTTATTAATTACACTTTGGATGGTGTATCAATACACCAAGTCACTACAAAGATATATGCGTCCTTCCTAACTCAGTTGTAGGAGAGGAAGGAAACCGCTCAGGGATTTCACCATGAGACCAATGGTGACTTTAAAACAGTTACAGAGTTTAATGGCTGTTGTTGAGGATTCTTTGCACAGTGCTGATATTCTCTTATTCTTAAACAAACTTTAAACTTTAGAAAATGACACAGACAACGGCTTCTGAGTATATGTAAAATATATTTAGTTATGCAATTGCAGGCAGAAGTTAATACAGAGTCAACGGGATTTGTATAGCACTTCATAAGTTCTGCAAAGTGTCTAGAACAATCTCTGCTTTTTATACTAGCACTCCCTTCCCTGGCAGGTCATAGCGCACAAACAAGTGATAACGTTAGCTCCGTTACTGGCCATATCTCCACACAGCTGTGCCCTTGGAATATAGTAAAAGACAGGATCAACTGAAAAACTGTGGTCATTCTGGGGCTCTATCTTGACTGTGTGACCAGGTTACTCAGAAGCAATGAGAAATTGAAACAATACAGGTATATCTGTTCCTCAAGTTTATCTCTATCCCATGTCCTTGACTACACGCCCAGACCAGCTGCAGGGAGCTATAGGGAACCATCCTTATGAAAAGCACAGGATTGTTAGTTAAGAAATGTCTCTACTATTGTTAAGCATATTAATTATTAACTATTAATATTAAACAAATCAGGTAAATACGTATATTCCCCATCATTCCCCTCTTTGAGACTACTAAGTCTCAACAAAATCTAGGAATTGTAAAACCAACCAGTGAAAACATCATTCCATACTATCTCAGGATAGGTGCAACATCAGAGATGACGTAAAATGGCTCCAGACACCAACCCCACACACCCTGTGCCAGACCTTGGCCCGAAATACAAATAACTTGTTGTTTTGTTCAGTACTAAGAACTTAAAAGGACATTTGTTGTTACTTAGTCTCCACCTTGCTAAAAAGGGAACCATGGGAGAGAACAATCTCCCCCAAGGCCCAAGGAGGGGGTGACTGACGCACAGACATTGTGGTGACAAGTGATTGGTTCCCCATTACTCACGACATCCCTTCACATGGTTTGCAATAGGTAAAGACACATATTCACATATGGAAACAATGTCTCCTTCTGACCTCCTTTGCCCTATTCTCTTTCTGATATTCTGCATAGCAACAGGGACATGTGATAGACAAGCCTGACTTCTCCAGGTGACTGAGGCCCATATGACGGAGGAAGTGCAGCTGCCAACACCAGAGTCCGAAGGGAGACATTCTAATAACAAGAGTTCAACGGTTCAATCATAAGCATATTCTGCAGATAAGACATCTTAATTATCTATGTTACTTAGCTAATTCTGATTCTCCACCACACTCTCTCTCTCAAGGGACTCCGTTCCTTCCAGAAACATCAGAACAGTAACATGGTATCTTACATGGCAATGGTTACAATGAAAACCAATAAAATGAATGAATTAAAACCCTCACTTTCGAGTACTCTATTTCCATGTAAGCTTCCTCTGTTGGGAAACTGAGTTTACAGCCTTTATTCCTCAAGACATTATCACAATTAAAAAAATAGAAATGAGAAACAGAAAATACATATTGCTAGACACATGCCTCATCACAGCAAATAGGACAGTAATCTCTCTGATAAAGAACGCAGTAATAGGGGTCAGGATGATGAAATCCTGGAGACGGTGCAGAGACTGCCTTTCTCGTGGCTTCACCCCAGGGGGGAGTGGCTGTTATTTAAGTCCCGCTATGGGACTGAGCGGTCATCAGTCGAGTCCATGCCATTTTGTCCTTCTTCCAGGACCGGTTGCCCTTGTGTCACTGTCCATATGGTAACTGTAATGAGAAGGCTAAAGACACAATTTAAAAAAACATGATGCGCAGAGTCTCAGTTTGGCTCTCCCATGGCCATCTAGTCCCTCAACGACGACACTGTGCCATCCTGAAGTCCATCATCCCCCTAGTGGTATGGCACCCTCCTGCAGTGGCTGGCGTGGATCCACATAGACCTCTCAGCTACTTGAACAGCGGTGGGGGTTGTCAGCAACACCTGGAACGGTCCAGTCCACCTCTGCTGGTTCCAATGCTTCCTCCTCAGGTCCTTGACCACTACCCAGTCACCAGGTTGAAGCTTATGTAGGATTCCCACCAGTGGGAATAGCCTTCAGAACATTGTTTAGAGCAGTACAGTAACTTACCATATCATCATTGCAGCCCATCAGGGTCAGCTCGCTCTGTGGGAAAGGGGTATTTAGCATTCTCATTCAAAAATGGCACCACTCATGGGGGGCCAGCCCAGTAGTTCTGTGTGCCCGCCCCCTCATGTACATCAATGCGAGTGGCATTACCGTGACCCAGGGGAGGCCAGTTTCTGCCATGAGTTTCACCATCTTAATCAGTCCAAACAATTCAAAAAATGAATTCTTACTTTCCATTTTACTTTCCAATCAACTTCCCATTTCCTTTCTTTCCCACTTTCTTTGTTACTTTCACTAACTAACTACATATATGTTTCCTTTAACTCAGAAGCCCTCTCAATCACCATCACCCAGTACATTTCTCTTCCCCTCAAATAATTGATTCCCTCTACAATCTCTACTATACTCTACCTCTGTCTTTCCATCTAACGTTACTTTACCAGGTGAACAAAAAGTGTCATGTGCCAACTTAGCAAGCTAGGGAAAACAAGAACGTGGCAGAATTGGAATCCCAGCCGGGCCCAACCACAGTTTCTGCACATTGTTATATGTACACTGCCTCTTCCACTTCCTCAACTCGACAGGACCTACAGAGGATTGCAAGTCAGAGATGTCAGTAGGGGAGAAGAGATTCATAATAGGAACCGAAATCATCTGCAACACAGGGGAATCAGCAGACACAGCTGCTGCTTTTGCTTCCAGATCAGCCATTGTGTTGCCCTTGGAGACAGGATCAAAAGAGTTAGTATGAGCCAAACATTTACATGGTGTACAGCAGTCTATTAACAGACTGGTTATACAGTGGACAGTCATGGTCAGTCTATTAACATACAGCTATTTCAGAAGGGAGAAGAATAGCTTTCAATAGGTTATCAACAAGTTTCGAGTGAGAAATAATTTCCCCAGAGGATGTGAGGAACCCACGCTGTATCCACAATGATACAAGCTCCACCAGAGCTGCACAGTCATGGGTTTCTCCGTCCTTTTTTGTTTGCAACAATGTAGCCTGATTGAGCACAGTGCACCTTTTCAGGGTCACATGAGACATGGTTAGAAGCACATTCTGATAGTGTAGCAACCTCGCTGGAGTCAGATGAGCAGTCTTAGCCTGTGAGATGAGAACATGAATAGCCACAGCCACCACCCTCAAACAACACACCAGACACTCTCGCCACACTGTCCAATTGCTTAGAATAGTAACCCACTGGTCTCTGCTTTTCTCCATGTTCCTGTGTCATAACAGAGAACATAAAACCATTATTTTCACACACAAACAGATGAACTGGTTTAGAGTGGTTAGGGAGCCCCAAGCATGGGGAAGTAGTCATTTTTTACATTTTAGTCATTTAGCAGACGCTCTTATCCAGAGCAACTTACAGTTAGTAAGTGCATACATTATTTATTTTATTTTTCATACTGGCCCCCCGTGGGAATCGAACCCACAACCCTGCCGTTGCAAACGCCATGCTCTACCAACTGAGCTACATCCCTGCCGGCCATTCCCTCCCCTATCCTGGACGACGCTGGGCCAATTGTGCGCCGCTGTCACAGATTCAGCCGAGGCTGCACCTCCTCCTTTCTTGGGCAGGCTTCGGCGTTCGTCGTCCCCGGAGTACTAGCTGCTACCGATCTATGTTTCGGTGTTTGTCTTGTTTGGTCTTGATTGTGTACACCTGTTCCCAATGATGTTGTATTGTATTCCCTATATAACCCTCTGTCTTTCATTGTGTATTGTGTGTGATTGTTTTCGTCATTCGGCAGTAGCTTATTGTGCGGGTTATTTTCCTCCCTGTTTGGAGGTTGTTTGTACTCTGGTTACTTTTGAGTAAAGTACGTTTCCAGTAGCTCGGTGTCCTGCGTTTGACTTTGCCTACCGCATTCACGTCGCACATGACAGCCGCCCCATGGGTCTCCCGGTCGCGGCCGGCTACGACAGAGCTTGGATTCGAACCAGGATCTCTAGTGGCACAGCTAGCACTGCGATGCAATGCCTTAGACCACTGCGCCACTCGGGAGACTAGTCATGAGTTGTTTCAGTTTCGTCAGGGCCGTCAAACCCCCCAGGGGTCAGCTTTAATATGGGGGACGTGCACATTGTCAGAGAGGCTCCCTAGGATAGCTGCACTATTGGTACCTGTTTTAGTGGCGATATATAAAAATATGCCTTGTTCCTTGTTAGTTTTATCACGTCTCATAAAGTGGAGATATCCACAGGTCATATCGTTCTCTGATAGAGGCTTACCCATAGTACCAAACAGCTCACCCGCTAAAGAAGGTTTCGGGAACATCACTATTCTACCCAGGCCCTGCAGCATATTTACCCAGGAATTGGTTGACTTCAATTGTTTGTTCTGTATTTCCACCCCCGAGACTGAGGAAGCAAGCAGAGCACAGAGTATTACACATAACACAGCACATTCATGGCCCAGTGAATGTGGCTCACAGCCTCCCCTCCTTCTGTCTCCATGGAGTCCATGCAGAACTGTTGAGTCTTCATCAGGTGGCAGGTTCTGGTCATTCTTCATGCTTTTGGTGGGTGCTTCTCCATCTTCTGGCAGTGTGACAGGTGGTGCCATCCCTGTCTCTCGGTCACTCTGACAGCCGTCGGGGTAGCCTGGATCACTTGGTATGGTCCCATCCATCTTGGCTGGTTCCATTTTCGCTTGTGAACCTTCAGTTTCACCCAGTCACCGATTTGGACAGGGATGTCGTCTTTATCCTCTCCGGCTGGCACTTCCTGGGCTTTCCTAGAATGAGAATACAGAGACCTAACAGTAGAAGTTAGTTCCTTCATATATCCTAACAGGTCATCTTCCAGTCTAGTCAGGTCAGTCTGTTTGTCAGTCATTGGCCTATGAGATGGGACATTCATGGGACGGCCTGTTAACATCACATGAGGGGTATACCCAGTGCCTAATCCAGGCACTTGTCATCTCCCGTCTAGATTACTGCAACTCGCTGTTGGCTGGGCTCCCTGCCTGTGCCATTAAACCCCTACAACTCATCCAGAATGCTGCAGCCCGTCTGGTGTTCAACCTTCCCAAGTTCTCTCACGTCACCCCGCTCCTCCGCACACTCCACTGGCTTCCAGTTGAAGCTCGCATCTGCTACAAGACCATGGTGCTTGCCTACGGAGCTGTGAGGGGAACGGCACCTCCGTACCTTCAGGCTCTGATCAGTCCCTACACCCAAACGAGGGCATTGCGTTCATCCACCTCTGGCCTGCTGGCTCCCTACCTCTGCGGAAGCATAGTTCCCGCTCAGCCCAGTCAAAACTGTTCGCTGCTCTGGCACCCCAATGGTGGAACAAGCTCCCTCACGACGCCAGGACAGCGGAGTCACTCACCACCTTCCGGAGACATTTGAAACCCCACCTCTTTAAGGAATACCTGGGATAGGATAAAGTAATCATTCTACCCCCCCCTTACCCCAAAAAAAAAAAAAAAAAAAAAAACTTTGTAAAGTGGTGATCCCACTGGCTATAAGGTGAATGCACCTATTTGTAAGTCGCTCTGGATAAGAGCGTCTGCTAAATGACGTAAATGTAAAATGTAAATGCCTCTGTTGGGGCTGCTTCGCATTTTCATCAGCACCAGAGGTACGCACTCTACCCAGGTTTTACCTGTCGATTGGCAGGCCTTTGCCAGTCCTCCTTTGAGGGTCTGGTTGGCTTTGTAACCCCATTGCTTTGTGGGTGATAGATACAGACCCATTTCTGATCTATCCCCAGCAAAAGGGCAATTTGGGCTATGACATCTCCAGTGAAATGGGTGTCATTGTTTGCAGACAGGGTTTCTGGGATTCCGAATCTAGGGAATATTTCCCTTACCAGAATTTTAGCTACTGATTTAGCATCACACTGGATAGGAAATGCCTCTACCCTTCTTGTGAATCGGTCAGTTATTACCAAACAATAGCGCTTTCTCTCCTTTCTTTCAGTCATTTCAATAAAGTCCATTGCAATGTGTGTAAATGGGCCACTAGGTGAGGGGAAATGACCAGGTTTATGTGGTGTCCCCTTGCACGTGATGCATTTAAAAATGTGTTGTTTCACATGTTCTGTTAAATTTGGGCAAAACCAATCTTGTGAAATCTTGGTTACCATATCCCCTCTTGACGAATGACACATCCCATGTGCCATTCGGCAAACCGACGGGATAAGCTGTGTTGGCAACAGCTTATCCCGTCCTCCTTTCCTGAGGATGGCTCACCCCTCACAGTTCTGGGTGACTTTAACCTCCCTACGTCTGCCTACACACTCATTTCTCTCTGCCTCCTTCTTTCCACTCCTTTCCTCTTTTGACCTCACCCTCTCACCGTCCCCCCCTACTCACAAGGCAGGCAATACGCTTGACCTCATCTTTACTAGATGCTGTTCTTCTACTTAATCTCACTGCAACTCCCCTCCAAGTCTCCGACCACTACTTTGTATCCTTTTCTCTCTCGCTCTCCTCCAACACTACTCACACTGCCCCTACTCAGATGGTAATGTGCCGTCGCAACCTTCGCTCTCTCTCTCCCGCTACTCTCTCCTCTTCCATCCTATCATCTCTTCCCTCCGATCTCCTGATTCTGCCTCCTCAACCCTCCTCTCCTCCCTTTCTGCATCTTTTGACTATGTCCCCTATCCTCCCGGCCGGCTCGGTCCTCCCCTCCTGCTCTGTGGCTTGACGACTCATTGCGAGCTCACAGAATTGCGAGCTCACAGAAGAGGGCTCCGGGCAGCCGACCGGAAATGGAGGAAAACTAGACTCCCTGCGGACCTGTCATCTTTTCACTCCCTCCTCTCTACATTCTCTTCCTCTGTTTCCGCTGCTAAAGCCACTTTCTACCACTCTAAATTTCAAGCCTCTGCCTCTAACCCTAGGAAGCTCTTTGCCACATTCACCTCCCTGCTGAATCCTCCTCCTCCTCCCCCTCCCTCCTCCCTCTCTGTGGATGACTTCATCAACCATTTTGAAAAGAAGGTTGACAACATCCGATGCTCATTTATTAAGTCAAATGACACCACTGGTCCTGCTCACACTGCCCTACCCTATGCTTTGACTTCTTTCTCCCCTCTCTCTCCAGATGAAATCTTGCGACTTGTGACGGCCGGCCGCCCAACAACCTGCCCGCTTGACCCTATCCCCTCCTCTCTTCTCCAGACCCTTTCCGGAGACCTTCTCACTTACCTCACCTCGCTCATCAACTCATCCTTGACCGCTGGCCATGTCCCTTCCGTCTTCAAGAGAGCGAGAGTTGCACCCCTCCTCAAAAAACCTACACTCGATCCCTCCGATGTCAACAACTACAGACCAGTATCCCTTCTTTCTTTTCTCTCCAAAACTCTTGAGCGTGCCGTCTCTAGCCAACTCTCCTGCTATCTCTACCTTCTTGATCCAAACCAGTCAGGTTTCAAGACTGGTCATTCAACTGAGACTGCTCTTCTCTGTGTCACGGAGGCTCTCCGCACTGCGAAAGCTAACTCTCTCTCCTCTGCTCTTATCCTTCTATACCTATCCGCTGCCTTTGATACTGTGAACCATCAGATCCTCCTCTCCACCCTCTCCAAGTTGGGCATCTCCGGCGCTGCTCACTCTTGGATTGCGTCCTACCTGACAGGTCGCTCCTACCAGGTGGCGTGGCGAGAATCTGTCTCCACACCACGTGCTCTCACCACTGGTGTCCCCCAGGGCTCAGTTCTAGGCCCTCTCCTATTCTCTCTATACAACAAGTCACTTGGCTCTGTCATATCCTCACATGGTCTCTCCTATCATTGCTACGCAGACGACACACAATTCATTTTCTCCTTTACCCCTTCTGATAACCAGGTGGCGAATCGCATCTCTGCATGTCTGGCAGACATATCAGTGTGGATGTCGGATCACCACCTCAAGCTGAACCTCGGCAAGACGGAGCTGCTCTTCCTCCGGGGAAGGACTGCCCGCTCCATGATCTCGCCATCACGGTTGACAACTCCACTGTGTCCTCCTCCCAGAGTGCAAAGAACCTTGGCGTGACCCTGGACAACACCCTGTCATTCTCCGCTAAAATCAAAGCGGTGACCCGATCCTGCAGGTTCATGCTCTACAACATATGCACAGTACGACCCTACCTTACACAGAAAGCTGCACAGGTCCTAATCCAGGCACTTGTCATCTCCCGTCTGGATTACTGCAACTCGCTGTTGGCTGGGCTCCCTGCCTGTGCCATTAAACCCCTACAACTTATCCAGAACGCTGCAGCCCGTCTGGTGTTCGACCTTCCCAAGTTCTCTCATGTCACCCCGCTCCTCCGCACACTCCACTGGCTTCCAGTTGAGGCTCGCATCTACTACAAGACCATGGTTCTTGCCTACGGAGCTGTGAGGGGAACGGCACCACCTTACCTTCAGGCTCTGATCAGACCCTACACCCAAACGAGGGCACTACGTTCATCCACCTCTGGCCTGCTAGCTCCCCTACCTCTACGGAAGCACAGTTCCCGCTCAGCCCAGTCAAAGCTATTTGCTGCTCTGGCACCCCAATGGTGGAACAAGCTCCCCCACGACACCAGGACAGCGGAGTCACTGACCACCTTCCAGAGACACATGAAACCCTACCTCTTTAAGGAATACCTGGAATAGTATAAAGTAATCCTTCTACCCCCCCCATAAAATGTTTGTTAAAAAAAAAGTGGTTGTCCCACTGGCTATCATAAGTTGAATGCACCAATTTGTAAGTCGCTCTGGATAAGAGCGTCTGCTAAATGATGTAAATGTAAATGTAAATGTTTACCTGAAAGGTGTTGTCTCCAGAGGCCATCAGGGCCCCGGGAGCAACCTCTGGCCTCCCAAAGGGAGTGAGACATGTGGTCAGTTTCCTGTTGTTGTTGCAAATCAACAACAGGGGAGGCCACAGCAGAAGCCAGATACACAGCATGGGTGTGACACCTGGCAGCAGCTGCTTTAGCAGCAATGACAGCAAGGTCATTTCCTTTACTGGCCTCTTCTTGGTTACCCGTATGGGCCTGGACTTTAAGAATAGCCAATTTAGCAGGAAGTTTTATAGCCAAAATGAGAGCCAAAATGTAAGATTTGTTCTTAATAGGAGTCCCTGATACATTGGTGAAACCTCTAGCCTTCCAAACACCTGCCCATGATAAACATACACCAATTGCGTAGGCAGAGTCTGAGTAAATGTTAGCTGTTTTTCCCTCAGCAGCCTCACAAGCTGTGGTGAGAGCTAGTAACTCTGCTTGTTGTGCAGAGAAATGATCAGGGAGGGACTGCTCTGTGTGTATGGAGTTATCTATGGTAGTTACAGCAAAACTCTCTGAAGCTGGAGACTCTGATCTCCCTCACTAACTTTAAGCATCAGTTGTCAGAGCAGCTTACCGATCACTGCACCTGTACACAGCCCATCTGTAATTAGCCCACCCAACTACCTCATCCCCATATTGTTATTTATTTTGCTCATTTACACCCCAGTATCTCTATTTGCACATCATCTTCTGCACATCTATCATTCCAGTGTTAATACTAAGTTGTAATTATTTTGCACTATGGCCTATTTATTGCCTTACCTCCATAACTTACTACATTTGCACACACTGTATATAGATTTTCTATTGTGTTATTGACTGTACGTTGTGTTTATTCCATATGTAACTCTGTGTTGTTGTTGTTTTTTATCGCACTGCTTTGCTTTATCTTGGCCAGGTCGCAGTTGTAAATGAGAACTTGTTCTCAACTGGCTTACCTGGTTAAATAAAGGTAAAATAAATAATAAATAAAAATAAACTGCATGTTACCTTTCTGTCATCTGATCAATGTAAGCCGACCCATTTACGAAAAGTGTCATGTCAGCCAACTCAAGAGGTTAATCAAATAGGTCAGGTCTTGCTTTTGCATCAAGTTCGATTAGTTCAGTACACACGTGTGGGGTTCCTTAGCCAGTTCCACCCCGGCCTCTTCTGAAACCTGGCTGTGGTGCCCAACCTCCCTGGTCCACAGCAGTGGGGCACTGGTGTCTCATATGTCCAGCTATACCACATCCTCAGTAGACTATAGGCTCACCTATGTGCCTCCTCTGGTAGGTTTGATAGGGCTGGAATGGCTGTGGATTACCATAAGGCTGTGGTGGAAACTGTCCCTGTTGGGCTGGGGTCGTTGCAGGGGGCCATGGCTGTGGAACAGGTGTCAGGGCTGGAACAGGTGCTGGAGTACTCAGCATCAATTTGTCTGGCTTGCTACTTTTCTCTAGTGCAGCCAGTTGGGCCTTCTGGAGTTGTGTCTGCAGGCCTGTTTTCTTTGATTTTTCTTCAGCCTTTGTCTTCTTCCAGAATTGACAGTGATGTCTCGTATAGTCTTCTTTCTCAGGGTCATCTTTGCGGTCCCAGCCAACCACTTCTTTCAGTTTCAGTTGTACCGCTTCTGGTAGGTTTCTGCAGGCTCTGTCATAGAGTAGTTATTCAGTGGTTAGGGTGTTATCATACCTTTCACCAGTGTCATTTCTTCTTGTTTCTTCATTCTCTCCACATCATCATAGTATTTCTGTTGGAGCGCCAGCTCTTCAGCTGCTATTCTGTCTTCTATGTCTTGTCTGGCTCCTGGGGAGAAAGCACCTTCTGTGTCTCCTTCCCATCTTATCTTGTATTCGCTTTCTCTTCTCCGTCTTTCCTCTTCATCCTCTCGCTCTCTATCCCTTTGTCTTGCATCCTCTCTCTCAAACATTTCTCTCTGTTTCCTTGCTTCACTTTCTTTCAGCCCCTCCCTCCTTTCTTCTTCTCTTCTTCGGTCCTCTTGTTGTTCTCCCATCACCGACCACCCTGTCCTTACATATGGATACGTTGGCTTGGTAGCTGGGAGTGGTTTAGTTCTGGCATCCAGGCTTAGTTTATTCAGTTCAGCTGATAGTCTGGTTGCCACAGAAGGCCCTGACCCAGGGTTTGTGGAACTCTCTTCTCCCTCTTCGGTTTCTTCCAGGGTGCCCCTAATGATTACTGTTTTTACTTTTGGTTCTGGTTCGAAGCCACCTATCTCAGAGGGAATGCCGGAACAATCATCATATGGGGGAGGTGGTGGTGGTGCTGTTGGGAGGGCAGAATATTCTTTTTTATAGGGCTTCTTTTCAGATTTTTCTTCTGGCGTCTCCTTTTTTCTTCTTCCATTTTGACAACAGTCTGTAGATGGTTTATCCTGGATCGTGCCCAAAACACGGTTCCCTCTGACCGGAGTGGTTGTAAAACAGTTACAGATACCAGTGTGGCTTTTTTTCTTTGCCTTTTTCTTCTCTTGTTTTCTCTTCTCCACGATGTCATGGACGATATTAAATCGATTCTTGTCAAAAGACCCATCTTTGGGGAACCGGAATTCCCCGTGACTAATTGTCCATTCATGCCATTTCTTAAATATCCATATGAGATCTCTCTGGAGGGCTGGATATTGTTGGGTTAAATACTCAACAGGGGTAACAGGCTTCATTGGTGTAGGTCCCAAGGGCATGTGAGAGGGAACTGTTGAGTTGTCTGCCATGATTGCTAGTTTTTATTGGGGTCGTCCTACGTGTAATGTGGGCTAAAATGCAAATGTCTTTCCTATATCAGTGGGTGCCTAACGCTATCTACCTACTACTACCTCTATTAATAGTTTGAGGTAAGAAAACAGTGAGGTGGAAATACAGTGTATACACCAGTATAATGCTTTATGTCTCATCATCCCCATACAGACAGGATGATCAATTACTTTAAATGTAATACAGTCCAGGCGAACTGATAACTTAACGGTATTACAACCGTTCGCCAGCCAGGCTAGGGTAAAGGGTTCAACAAACACAGGAACTAGGGAGGTAATAGGTTTGGTCTGAATTATTATTCTAATTTCAGCAGGCAAATTCTCATTTGGAAATGGCCCTAAAACAGTTTCAAAAGAGGTTCCATTCAATACAGACAAGGACAACCTATATCTAAAGTCGTTAGTCTCTATAACAGTTTTAGCATATATATCAAGGTTTAATGCGGCACACCTAGCCTGGTGTCCGTTGTTACTAAAAGTCCATTGAACCAAGGCAAATGCCCTTCGTTCAAACACGTATTGAGATACACCAGAATTATAACTCCACTATCTAGCCATTAATGATTAATCAACAAACAAATACATGCCTAACCACCACCGATTGTCAGTCACTCATAATCATATATACAATTTATACAACATACAACACAACTAGGACAAACATCTTGTTTACCGTCCTATCACTCCGGAGTACACAATTACAGGCCTTCAATCATAACCATCGGCTTTATACTTGGAATTTGCCCTAAATCCTCTCACCAAGTCAACATATAAATTTTCACACCTAGGAATCTCTAACTATCACCTAGGTGGTCTGTGTCTGTTTCCAACAGGTTTATCTATTAAGAGTTTAGTAATAAATCAATATATACCACAATGTAGGTTTCGTCTCTTAAATGAACAGCATACTGTGAGTGAGGTGCCACTTACGTGTCAGAATGAGGCATCAACCACACAGTGCTTTGTTCAAATTACAGACTTTAGATATAACAGGCGTCTGCTTACCTTTAAGTAATTAGTTGCGTGGCACAGTGAGTCGACGCTTACTCCAACGGCAGGTGGTCACTCACTCCTGGCAAGCTCGCCAAAATGTTGAGGATTCTTTGCACAGTGCTGATATTCTCTTATTCTTAAACAAACTTTAAACTTGAGAAAATGACACAGACAATGGCTTCTGAGTATATGTAAAATATATTTAGTTATTTAATTGCAGGCAGAAGTTAATACAGAGTCAACGGGATTTGTATAGCTCTTCATAAGTTCTGCAAAGTGTCTAGAACAATCTCTGCTTTTATACTAGCACTCCCTTCCCTGGCAGGTCATAGCGCACAAACAAGTGATAACGTTAGCTCCGTTACTGCCCATTACTCCACACAGCTGTGCCCTTCGAAGATAGTAAAAGACAGGATCAACTGAAAAACTGTGGTCACTCTGAGGCTCTGACTTGACCGTGTGACCAGGTTACTCAGAGGCAACGAGAAATTGAAACAATACAGGTCTATCTGTTCCTCAAGTTTATCTCTATCCCATGTCCTTGACTACACGCCCAGACCAGCTGCAGGGAGCTAGAGGGAACCATCCTTATGAAAAGCACAGCATTGGTAGTTAAGAAATGTCTCTACTATTGTTAAACATATTAATTAACTATTAACATTAAACAAATCAGGTAAATACATGTATTCCCCATCACTGTGATAGGAGAAAACTGAGGATGGATCAACAACATCCTGTTTGCAACAAGGCACTAAAGTAACACTGCCAAAAAATTGGCAAAGCAATTAACTTTTTGTCCAGAATACAAAGTGTTATGTTTGGGGAAAATCGGATACAACACATTACTGAGTACACTCTCCATATTTTCAAGCATAGTGGTGGCTGCATCATGTTATGGGTATGCTTGTAATCGTTAAGGAATGGGGAGTTTTTCAGGATTAAAAAAAAGAGACTGAATGGAGCTAAGCACAGGCTAAATCCTAGAGGAAAACCTGGTTCAGTATGCTTTCCACCAGACACTGGGAGATGAAATCCCCTTTCAGCAGGACAATAACCTATTGTGAAGCTCACCTCCTGGGTGCTGATGGGCCTGTAGAAGACCAGCAATGTGTGGGAGCGAGCCCATAATGACAACATTTTTAGAATTTTTATTTTTAAAAAAAACAACGAAATATCACATTTACATAAGTATTCAGACCCTTTACTCAGTACTTTGTTGAAGCACCTTTGGCAGCGATTACAGCCTCGAGTCTTATTGGGTATGATGCTACAAGCTTGGCACACCTGTATTTGGGGAGTTTCTCCCATTCTTCTCTGCAGATCCTTTCAAGCTCTGTCAGGTTGGATGGGGAGCGTCGCTGCACAGCTATTTTCAGGTCTCTCCAGAGATGTTCGATCGGGTTCAAGTCCGGGCTCTGGCTGGGCCACTCAAGGACATTCAGAGACTTGTCCCGAAGCCACTCCTGCGTTGTCTTGGCTGTGTGCTTACAGTCATTGTCCTGTTGGAAGGTGAACCTTCGCCCCAGTCGGAGGTCATGAGTGCTCTGGAGCAGGTTTTCATCAAGGATCTCTCTGTACTTTGCTCCGTTCAGCTTTCCCTCAATCCTGACTAGTCTCCCAGTCCCTGCCGCTGAAAAACATCCCAACAGCATGATGCTGCCACCACCATGCTTCACCGTAGGGATGGTGCCAGGTTTCCTCCAGGCGTGACACTTGGCGTTCAGGCCAAAGATTTCAATCTTGGTTTCATCAGATCAGAGAATATTGTTTCTCATGGTCTGAGAGTCATTTAGGTGCCTTTAGGCAAACTCCAAGTGGGTTGTCATGTGCCTTTTACTTAGGAGTGGCTTCCGTCTGGCCACTCTACCATAAAGGCCTGATTGGTGGAGTGCTGCAGAGATGGTTGTCCTTCTGGAAGGTTCTCCCATCTCCATAGAGGAACTCTGGAACTCTGTCAGAGTGACAATCGGGTTCTTGTGCTTCGACACAATCCTGTCTCGGAGCTCTACGGACAATTTCTTCGACCTTATGGCTTGGTTTTTGCTCTGACATGCACTGTCATCTGTGGGACCTTATATAGACAGGTGTGTGCCTTTCCAAATCATGTCCAATCAATTTAATTTACCACAGGTGGATTCCAATCAAGTTGTAGAAACATCTCAAGGATGATCAATGGATACAGGATGCACCGGAGCTCAATTTCGAGTCTCATAGCAAAGGATCTGAATACTTATGTAAATAAGGTACCTGTTTTTTATTTTTAATACATTTACAAAAATGTCTAAAAACCTGTTTTCACTTTGTCATTATGGGGTATTGTGTGTAGATTGATGAGTAAAACATTTAATTTAATCAATTTTTGAATAAGGCTGTAATGTAACAAAATGTGGAAAAAGTCAAGGGGTCTGAATACGTTCCAAATGCACTGTATCCATAAAAATGATGCCAGCTGATTCATGATTTTGACTGGCTGAGAAACGCTGCCTGCCTGTCTGTCTCGTCCCGACTCCCGACACGTTCATTACTATGGAACAGCTGGAGATCGAATTTGAATATTGAAACAATGTTGCAAATGTTGGAGAGACAGTCAGCAAGGTTTATACAAATCTCTGCTGTTGAAAACTAAATGTTACTCTAAAAGAAATGTGAGATAATGTCTAGATGCTTTTTATAGTGGAGATCATGTTTATAAATTGCCTGGCTGGGCTGATGAGACAGTGGATTGCGCAGTCAGATGGAACAGAGTAAATAGGCATTTTAAGGTCATAGATTTAGCATACTCACCAGACATGTTACCCATTGAGCATGTTTGGGATGCTCTGGATCAGCGTGTTTGACAGTGTGTTCCAGTTCCCGCTAATATCCAGCAACTTCGCACAGCCATTGAAGAGGAGTGGGACAACATTCAGCAGGCCACAATCAACAACTCTCTGCGAAGGAGATGTGTTGCACTGCATGAGGCAAATGGTGGTCACACCAGATGCTGACTGGTTTTCTGATCCATGCCCCTACCTTTTTGTAAAGGTATTTGTGACCAACAGATGCATATCTGTATTCCCAGTTATGTGAAATCCATAGATTAGGGCCTAATGAATTTATTTCAATTGACTGATTTCCTTATATGAACTGTAACTCATATGTTGTATGTTGTGTTTATATTTTTGTTCAGTATTTATGGATTCAGTGATGCTCAGCTAGCTGACCAAACATATAACAAAAGTACATGATGATAGGGGGTGCTAAAGTTCTTTTTACAACTTTAACGACATATTGTTCCAAATCCTCCAAAATAGTGCATGGTTGTTGGATATCTCCTCGTGAAAATCTTCTCTTCTATGGTATCATGGCGGTCAGAAAAAAAAAAGTTTAAAGCACATGCCGCCAACCTACTGTGCTGGAATATACAATCAATCATGACCTGCCCAATTCTGTACTACCATGAAAATACAATTCTAAACCAAATAAATCCTTACTAACTGCCAGGACCAGCAGAAGCACCAGCCTGACAGTACTTACTACAGGAACATCCATGTACGCTCCATCAGTCAGCACTGTAGTTCTACCAATCTGTTTTACAGCCTCTGCATATGATACTGTACATCATGACTGATCCTATATCTCTGAGTCTCTCTAGCCTCTCTCTGCACCTGGCATCCACCAAATCCTGCACTGTGTTCTCCCCCACAATTACAGCACTTAACCTTCACATTGCTTCCACATTCACCGTAATCATGTTCCCCTTCACACTTGGAACATCTTTTCTTTCCTTTACACAGAGCAGCTACATGTCCCATTCTTTGGTATTTAAACACTGCAGTGCCCTCCTGAAAATTGACATGGAATGTCTGCTAAAATTAGCTGTGATTGTCGAAAGGAAGTAGCTGATGTTAGCTAGTAACCAAACTGGCACCTGTACTAGTCATAATCTCTGAATAAATAAGATTTAACTGTAGCGACTATGAACCCAAAGCTAAATTATGTTATATAAAGAGTTAAATGTTGAAAGGACAAACAATTGGTCCAGTAGTTAGCTAATTGTTGGCAATTAAGCATTTTTTCTGATATCAGATTCTTCTTCTAAAGATTGAACATATGACTTGAATCCATATGTAGTGAAATAGTGCCACCTACGGCACTGGAGTATATTACAAATGAGACAGGCTTGTGCACTCGATTGTCATTCGTTCAATCAGAGATGGGGTCATTCCTATTTTTTGCTATGAAGTATACATTTTTATTTGATCAAGCTCAGTGGTTCAGTGCAGTACTTGTAGTGTGTGTTAGGCTATCTGTTACCTCCTAGAACCAGACTATGCTAAAATGTTTTATCTCATATTGATTTGCCTGAATGTTACCATACTACCATTATGCGCAAAACACATGCATCATATCTTGAGCATCATACATTGCTCATATTAAACAATCCAAATTATATAAATTCAGGAAATGTTTGGATGTATAAAGACAATTAGGGATGATGATATAAGACTGTATCTGGACAGAAGTTCAAGTTTGAATAATTTTAATAAGACTTGGTGTATTGTGAAGAACCATGTAAAACATAATGTATTACAAAGGCTCTGCAGAGATATCTACCCTTTCAATTCCACTCCAGCAAAGAATCACTCTAACCATGAAATAGAGGTTTCCATGGTTACATCAGGAGCCATGTTAAGGGGTGCCTCTTGATTCTGCAGTAGTTTCTCCACCTTTATTTTCCTTTCACCTTGTTGCAAGACAGTGCCATCTTAAGAATCTGGCTGTGTGCTGCAGTGATAGGGTTTGAAATCACACAAATGGGGGCACCAATAATTATTTGAAACAGCTTTCACCCGAGTCACCTTGCCATGGGTTTCGAACATTTTGATTGATTTAAATATAAAATATCACCACAGCTCGCACTTACCTGGTCGCCCTGATGGTGGTGCATTGCAGATCTTGAGTTGTTCAGGTGTTGCCAGGTCTACAGGTTGAATCCTTGCAAGAGCATCCCCAGTGTGACATATTGAAATCCTTGGTACAACCCGTTACCTTGACAACATGATTTTATCATTCTAGCCCACCACTACCTTCTCCCACAGAGGGAATCAAATGCTTCTACAGAGCCAGATAAGACTGTGGTTTGCTGGGAATGTCTTGAAATATATGGTACCACCCTTGCTTCCTTTAACTTTGTGGGGTGTAGGGTAGGGAGTTGGGGAGACCTTCTCCTTGATATTATGCCCTAAGCATGAGATCGGCTTGCACATATACAGTGCCTTCAGAAAGTATTCATACCCCTTGACTTATTCCACATGTTGTTGTGTTACAGCCTGAATTCAAAATTGATTAAATATATATTTTTTCTCTCCCATCTACACACAATACCCCATAATGACAAAGTGAAAACATGTTTTTAGAAATGTTTGCAAACATAAGCATTCACACCCCTGAGTCAATACATGCTAGAATCACCTTTGGCAGCGATTACAGCTGTGAGTCTTTCTGGGTAAGTCTCTAAGAGATTTGCACACCTGGAATTTACAATATTTGCACATTATTCTTTTTTAAATTCTTCAAGCTCTGTCAAGTTGGTTGTTGATCATTACTAGACAGCCATTGTCAAGTCTTGCCATCGATTTTCAAGCCGATTTAAGTCAAAACTGTAACTAGGCCACTCAGGAACATTCAATGTTGTCTTGGTAAGCAACTCGAGGGTATATTTTGCCTTGTGTTTTAGGTTATTGTCCTGCTGAAAGGGGAATGTGTCTCCCACTGTCTGTCTGTTGGAAAGCAGACTGAACCAGGTTTTCCTCTAGGATTTTGCCGGTGCTTAGCTCTATTCCGTTTATTTTTATCCTAAAAAAACTCCCTAGTCCTTGCCGATGACAAGATTACCCATAACATGATGCAGCTACCACCATGCTTAAAAATATGAAGAGTGGCACTCAGTGATATGCTGTCTTGGATTTGCCCCAAACATAATGCTTTGTATTCAGGACATAAAGTTAATTTCTTTGCCACATTTTTTGCAGTTTTACTTCAGTGCCTTATTGCAAACCGGATGCCTGTTTTTGAATATTTTTTTATTCTGTACAGGTTTCCTTCTTTTCACTATGTCATTTAGGTTAGTATTGTGGGGTAACTACAATGTTGTTGATCCATCCTCAGTTTTCTCCTAATCACAGCCATTAAACTCTGTACCTGTTTTAAAGTCACCATTGGCCTCATGGTGAAATCCCTAAGTGGTTTCCTTCCTCTCCGGCAACTGAGTTAGGAAGGACGCCTGTATCTTTGTAGTGACTGGGTGTATTGATACACCATCCAAAATGTAATTAATAACTTCACCATCCTCAAAGGGATATTCAATGTCTGCTTTTTTTGTTTTTACCCATCTACCAATAGGTGACCTTCTTTGCGATGCATTGGAAAACCTCCCTGGTCTTTGTGGTTGAATCTGCGTTTGAAATCCACTGCTAGACTGAGGTACCTTACAGATAATTGTATGTGTTGGGTACAGAGATGAAGTAGTCATTCAAAAATAATGTTAAACATTATTACTGCAAACAGAGTGAGTCCATGCAACTTATTTTGGTGACTTGTTAAGCACATTTTTACTCCTGAACTTATTTAGGCTTGCCATAAGAAAGGGGTTGAATTCTTATTGACTCAATACATTTCAGCTTTTCATTTTTAATTCATATGTAAAAAATAAATAAATCTAACAACATAATTCCACTTTGACATTATGGGGTATTGTGTGTAGGCCAGTGACACAAAATCTCAATTTAATCAATTTTAAATTGAGGCTGTAACACAACAGAATGTGGAAAAAGTAAAGGGGTGTGAATACTTTCTGAAGGCACTGTAGGCCTAGATTAAATTATTGTTGAATGTATCCGCTCAGCCAGATATTGCTGTACTGCTTTTGACAGCTATTTGCTAGTCTTCACACATGGTGAACCCATCTGTCAGCGTGTCTGTTTCAGTGTTTTCTGTTATTACTACCAGGCCATGTTATTGAATGACTTTTCAAAAACACCTTAATAAAATGCTTAATTTACTAAGGGAAACCCACTTCAGTTTTTTGTATACCTTCAGCGATTGGATGAGACACAGAAAAGTTAAAGTCGCCGGAACAGCCAATATCTTTCATTCATGAGGTTACTCAGCCACCTGACCAGATACACTCAGTGGGGCCATACTCGCAAACCTTTGCTTAGACCCGAGGTTTAGGCCTGTGGTCTAAAATGGCTAGCTGCTAGCTTTTCTTATAGGCCAACCTGGCACAATTAGCCAATATGCTAAGTACGACCAGCTGAGCACATAATTATAACCGATAACAATCATCAACTTTGCAGATGACACAACAGTAGTAGGCCTGATTATCAACAATGACGAGACAGTCTACAGGGAGGAGGTGAGGGCCCTGGCGGAGTGGTGCCAGGAAAATAACCTCTCCCTCAACGTCAACAAAACGAAGGAGCTGATCATAGACTTCAGGAGACAGCATAGGGAGCACGCCCCCATCCACATCGACCAGACCGCAGTGGAGAAGGTGAAAAGCTTCAAGTTCCTCGGCGTACACATCACTGACAATCTGAAATGGTCCACAGACAGTGTGGTGAAGAAGGCGCAACAGCGCCTCTTCAACCTCAGGAGGCGGAAGAATTTTGGCTTGGCCCCTAAGACCCTCACAAACTTTTACAGATGCACCATTGAGAGCATCCTGTCAGGCTGTATCACCGCCTGGTACGGCAACTGCACCGCCCACAACCGCAGGGCTCTCCAGAGGGTAGTGCGGTCTGCCCAATGCATCACCGGGGGCACACTGCCTGCACTCCAGGACACCTACAGCACCCAATGTCACAGGAAGGCCAAAAAGATCATCAAGGACATCAACCACCCAAGCCATGGCCTGTTCACCCCGCTATCATCCAGAAGGCGAGGTCAGTACAGATGCATCAAAGCTGGGACCGAGAGACTGTAAAACAGCTTCTATCTCAAGGCCATCAGACTGTTAAATAGCCATCACTAGCTGGCCTCCACCCAGTACCTGCCCTGAACTTAGTCACTGTCACTGTCATTAGCCGGCTACCAACCGATTACTCAACCCTTCTGCCCAGCCACCTGGACAGCTGATGAAACTGAGGAGTATTTCTGTCTGTAATAAAGCCCTTTTGTGGGGAAAAACTCATTCTGATTGGCTGGGTCTTGCTCCCCAGTGGGTGGGCCAGTCTCCCAAGTGGGTGGGACTATGCCCTCCCAGGCTCATGGCTGCGCCCTTGTCCAGTCATGTGAAATCCATAGATTAGGGCCTAATGAATTTATTTCAATTGACTGATTTCCTTGTATGAACTGTAACTCAGTAAAATTGTTGAAATGGTTGCATGTTGCCTTTATATTTTTGTTCAGTATATATTACATATACACTGAGTATACCAAACATTAGGAACACCTTCCTAATATTTTTACAATGTATCTACGAATATAAAATGTAGAATCCTCCATGTATTATTTTCTGTAAAAGAACATGGATGTGTGTGAAACGGTAAGCAACAACTTTGAATTTGGCCATACATGCGAAAACGTGCCTTTTGAATTTTGTGTAACGTCAGTAGCCCATAAGGAAGCATGCAATTTTTATTGTCACACTCCACTTCTAAGACCAAGGCAAGGGTAACAAACACCTACTTTGAAGTTGGAGGTTTTATAATCTCCCTCTGGTGGACAAGTTGACCTGTTTAACAAATGTGATTGGATAGTGCCTCTACCCTGTAAGGTCACTGCTAGGTTGATTCGTTATTCTGTTACAGGATTTAATGATGTGCTCAGCTGGTCGTCCTCAGTATAGTGGCCTATTGTGCCAGGTTGACCTATGAGAAAAGCTAGCAGCTAGCCATTTTAGACCACAGGTCTAAACCTCGGGTGTAAGCAAAAGTTTGCAAGTATGGCCCCAGTGGGTCTCTGAATGAGAACATCCAAAGGCTAGGAGAAACCAAACAGCTTCACATGGTAGGCCTACTGTGGGTGTATTGCAGTGTTGAAAGCCCTTACGCTGTTTTAAACTGTCACGTTCCATAGAAATA
Organism: Coregonus clupeaformis; assembly: GCF_020615455.1. Taxonomy (NCBI): domain Eukaryota; kingdom Metazoa; phylum Chordata; class Actinopteri; order Salmoniformes; family Salmonidae; genus Coregonus; species Coregonus clupeaformis. The sequence goes on along the minus strand of NC_059204.1, from coordinate 5,304,437 downwards.
TTAAACATATATTCTTATAAACTTCCTTAGACTCATATCTTTCTCAGTGGCGGAGACATGGTTGAGCAGCATCCCATTTCCTCACCTCTGGAATGTGCTCCCCGCCGTCCACCTCAAGGCAACTTGGACTCTAGGCTCTTTCAAATCTGACCTCAAAACGCACCTATATAGAGGTGCCTTCCCAGTAGACCCCTCCTTGTTCTGTGTTGTCTTACAAATCTTGAAGCGCCAGTAACAATTAGCACTTTGAGATGTAATGAAAACCGCTTTATAAATCAATGACTGTTATTGTTATACTCTGGTTTTAGAAGTTATTGTTAATGGAGGACGTCACATGGAGCAGAAGGAGTGATAGAACACTGAACAGCTCAGCGATGTTGGAGGGACAGAGAGGGATTATGGCTCTATCCCAATTGTCTTTCGGTGATTCCTCTTCGTATCCTATCTCCTTTCCTCCTTCTCAACTGCATTGGAGGAGAAGGTCCCCGGTCCCCCCTCTGACCTTCTTCTCCAATGGGTTTTGAGAAGGAGGCAAGAAGAGAAAATGCGAAGAATCAAGGAAAGATTAATTGAACTTCCTCAACAGGTTCTGGCCTATGTGAAGAACTTCACAGGTTCACAAAACAGATAGCGCTCCAACATTCTGCCCACACGCCACTGTACTAGAACTACTAATTAGCTTAGACGCTTGCTTTGGCTTTTACTCAAGATCTTGAGCAACGACTAGGACAGCACATGCACAATAAAACCGCAGTTATTATTTGGAGAGTATTGTCATATTAATTGTTAATGGACTACTTCATAAGCTAAGATTCAGCACACCATTTAGAAAATGTACTTTTCCGTGAGCATGCACTTTAATCAACTCAAGACCTTTCACTCCAATGAGACAGAGAGTAGAGGTGGAGGAGAATAAAGGAACAGAAGACAAGTGATGCTAAAATGAACATTTATAATGACTCTTTGTTGCTGTTGCCGTCGCAAAAATAATCTTTAAAAAACAATTCAATATATTAACACTGAAATGCTGACTTCACTGGTAGTCCACGAGTCATCAAACACAACTCACTGATTTTTTTTTTTACAAACACAGTACTACAGTTACATTAAATAGTCATTACCCTTAAATCTATTAATGAATGATGTTCAGATAAACTGATAATAATAATAAAAATACACTTTCATTCCCTTTCATAGTTGCTGTTGTCATTGATCAACAGTGTAACGTTATAAAAGGAACTGCCTCTGGGATGTTTCACTGAGGAAAGCAGTAAATAGACTGGCAGCATAGAATATAGTGGCATGTCAAGTCAAATGTCAAACAATTAAGTGTTTTGGGGGGATATGGGATTGGGAAGTGAACCATCCCAGTGCTACCACAGCTTCAGTGTGTGTAGGCTGGCTGGCTTTTGGCTCAGTGGCGATTTCATTTGGCACTCGTATTGGCAAATATCTCGATAAAAAGCTCTCACCCGTACTTCACTGACATGGCACAAGGAAAGACAATGTTGCCCTTGTACCTTTAAGATTGCTCTTGTATCTTTAAGCTTGAGACTGTGTCTGTGTAAAGACATCGAAGCAAAAGCTTCAGTCAAAGGACAAGTGAGGCCTGGACTTTTAAATGGTATCTTCTCTGTCTCAATATAGAGACACTCGAGTCATTCCAATTGACACAACTCTTTTTAGTTTTGGATAACATTTTACATATGCTGACAGTCCATTTCTTAAGATGGAAAAACAAAAAGAGTTTTACAAAATTACAAACGTAACCCGAAATAATATTTACAATGGAGCCAAAGAGGTGTGCAGGGCATTGTCATGCTTTTTTCAGACAACATTTGTTATCTTTCAACCCTGCAGAATTGTCCGGATGACAAGAAAGCAAACAAGTAAAAACAAAATGAAAATTAATACAGTTGTAGTCTCAGCAAATTTTGGCAAAAAACCTGGGGTCAAAATAATCCAAACACGCAGATGAGCACGCAAAGGGTGGATAAGGTGAACTTAGTTAATGGGAGGGTCAAAGATAAGAGATGGCGTCATGGCTGGTTGGTAAAAATCCTGTCTTTCTCCCACTATTCAGAGGAATGGGCTCAGAATAATTTTCCATTCAAAGGGTGAATACAATGACAGGTGCCAGACACAATGGCACACATAATCATAATGTCATGTAGGCTGAAAAGATGATGGAGAGAGTTGAGGAGAAGAGGGGGCAAGCAGCCTTAACCGGCTTTGTCCTGTGTCCGATAGTTCGATAGAATCCCCCTCAGGAGGATCCTGGAGGGTCAGATGAATGTCCAGACTACATAATATTTTACTTTTTTAAGGTTTGGAATGGTGTTGACTTAGTTTGGCACTCAGTAGTGGAGGATTTAGAAGAGTGGTGGGGGTTAGTAGCAGTCCATGGCAGAAGGATGAGACAGAAAGTCACAGCATGCAGTGGTAAAGTAGTTTTAGGTTACACAGGGTTCTTACGGGTTGAGTTGTCAAATCCACCAACACTGACAGCGGTATGACCGAGGCAATCAAATTTTGCTGGTGCTGTATTTGTCTCTAATCTAAAATTATATCGGCGAGACCTTGGGATTGCATTCTGTAACGTAACAAACGTGTACTCTCTGATAACACCACATAGAGACATTGCATGAGGTTTACCGTGCTTTCAATGCCAATTTGTTCATAAAAATACTTCGCCCTCTAGACTTCAAGGCAGCAGAATGCAACATGACAAGATGGAACAGCTCCACTCTAAATTCCCTCTCCCTCTTTTAAAGAAGATTCACTCATTGTGATTTACACAAATCTTTGCTAAAGGGAATGGATAAGCCATATTGTGTGGACTCGGGTGCCACCTTTTCAGAGAAGTCTGATACACAGAGACCCAAAAAGATCAGAAAAAAACAAAAACTCAACAAACAATACCAGAGCAACAGCAAAGAATGACAAAAACGGCTGAACGTTAACATGGTTTGCTTTGTTTCACATCCAATAATAGGAGATGTCATTTGTAAAAAGGTATGACCCATTGATCAGTAAAGTGCATTTATGCAACACTAAACAAACAGGACAATGTTGACAGTGAATTGGAAGTGTTGTTGAAACATATCTGGGTTATGACTATGGCCTATCTGACTATAGCTGAAATTGGTTCTTGACATAATATGTTAACTCTACATGTAGTTGAAATTCCAGCCCTGAATTCACATTAAAATACTGATAAACATTCAACTGAAAAAATGAGCAAATGGGATTACATTCATAGATTAGATCTGGGCATTCAAGCTGTGGTACAAAACATCTTTAAAAAATATTACACAGGTTTTGTGAGGTTTAACCTGATCTTAAAAATGCCTGATATTCTAGAAAGCAAAACTCAAGAATAACACTGAATAACATTTTCGCGTTTGCTTGTTTCACATTTGTAATACTCCTCATGGTACCTTAAGAAAACAAAACCTGGTCTGTTATAACATAAAGAGATGGACTGTATGATAATTTGATCTGAAATATGTTGTATTTGGGCCAACATGACAATAATGGGCTCCCTCCCAACTTACGACATGAAACAACATTATAAATATGAGGTGATTTTAACTCAAGTGTTCTACAACTGACTGCATGCAACGTTATGTCTTTGAGAACACCTCGCAATTTTTTTCCGTTTATTTTTTCCCTCCATTTTTCACTTTGATACCATGCAATAGAAGACGTGCAAAAAGATAACACCTAACTCCACGAAACACATTTAGTCTGATTGTTAATGGCTATGTTATGAATGCTTATAACATGTTATGCTTAGTCCATGCTGGCCTATAGAGACATCTGTGAAAAACAGCAGTGCTTAAGCCACAGGTCAAACGAACACACAGGGGATGCATGGAGTGTAAAACAACATGGATCCATATAAATCACAATCTTTATCTCTTACTCTATGTAGCTATGGGGTAAAACAATGCACAAAATAGTTATTCGTCCATTGTTTTCTTAAGTAATGTATATGATTCTCTTTTCTTAACTTAAAAACATTGTTTGATTGGCACTTGATCAGCACTTCTAAACAAGTTATTGATATCTAACATTTGATCGCACATCTACAATTTCAGAAGCTGCAGAGGTCTAGTTTGGCACAGGTACAATTATTACTGTTACTATCTTACCAATACTGTATAGTATTCTATACACCTCGTTTTATGCCCCTGTCTTTTAGAGCATGTTTCTTAACAACAGACCAGACATATTTTCAACTAAAATATTTTTTATATTTTACTTATCAAATAGCAGCATTTTCATAACTTACAAAAAGTACATGTAAACCTATTCATTCAAAATCTTAGTAATTTCAAAGGTTCATACAATAGACATAACAAAAACACAAAACAGGACAACATGCTACTATATTGCTTCCAATATTCTTTAAGTTTTTCTTACGGTCAAACTAAATCATCAATAACAGAAATATGGACGCCACCTGTCGATGATGAGTCATCGTAATGCACAAACAAATCGCAAAGCTAATCTTAATCAGGGTTAGTTGGCACTCTTCATCATCCACACAAAGATAACATAGAGTTTCACACTGTATCGACGACGCTGGACTGCATTTGGACTACAAACTAGAATAGCTACAATTAAGTACATATAGATCATGTTGACATGACATATTCCACAGAAATGAATTTCTAGTCATTTTCCCGATAATAGGATATGCATAAAGGATGTCACTGTTTCAGCATGAGGTCACGAACGAGTTCCCACCTTTCTCTCTCATGTACTTTTTATATTTTTTAGAAACTCCTGCTTTCTTTTGTTAAGAGGCGGAAATAGAAGCTCTGTTTGGTCAACCAACAGACATTTGCTCATTCAACCAAGATTCGCCTTCCTATTTTGTTTCCAGTAGAAAAAAAACACATAAGCCCTCTCCTTCCCCTAAAAGGTCATAGATCACGGTGTAAGCCTGTCTAAATCCTACTTGTTCTTCTTTTAGTGGGGAATTTGATACCGTAGTTTGAACCAATGTTGCTGGTTGGTCTTGTGGGGTGTCACAGTTTGGAGGCAGGTGTTATCTGTGCATTTTTGTCTGGTGAACTCTATGGGCTGTGAAAATATTTGCATACCCTTATGACCTATAGTGCATAACTCCTATCAATCACTTCGGCACTCCCTGCAACCCCAGACGTCAGCGCCTATGAGTAGACGACAGGAGGGAGGAGAGAGAGGGGGAGCAGTGCGGAGGAGAGAGAAAAGGTAATCTGTATATAGAAGGACTCTGAAATAGACCAAAAAGAGCATGTGTAGCATGGGGGAAATATCTATAGAAAGAGGATGAAAAGTAATGAACGGAGAGAGAGAGGAGTTGGTACAATGTACAGATCAGACAGCTCTGGAGTAGTCTCTCTCTAAACCAAGTGTAGTTGCATTGCTTATATTATTAAATTCACCTTGATTTGTGCTTGTATTTTAAATCAGCATTAAAATGTTGTGAGGTTAGGGCTAAAATATGAAGGTTTTTTAACCCCACAGGTGGAAGAAGTTACAGATATTTTAACTGGAGTGCCATTTAATTTCAAGTAACTAGTGTACCGTTGAGTACTGTTAAAAGTCACAGCACATCCCATCAGAAATACAATGAAAGGGAAACGTGTATTCAGTGAGTCAAGGTAATGGGGCTCGTGGCTGGTGCCATGCCATGCGGAGCGCTCAAACACAGAGCTGTTAGTAAGGTGGGGTAAAGGTAAATTCTTTCTCGAGCAAACATTCCTTAGAATAACTATTGAATAGGATGGTGGAGAAGGAGCCTTGTCATTTCACTAAAAAGGGAGTGTTGCCGTTTCTTTCTCTGCCACTATCCTTTCCGGTCCTGTATTATTGGAAGCCGATCACAGAGCTCTGGTTACATAAGTCTATGGATAAATGTGTGAAATGGAAAAGTGGGTCAGAATAGGATTCAGGGACTGCTGTGCAGGAAAATAAATGTCGTAGGAGTCATTTGGGTTAATAAAAGGGTCAGTGCTATCCGGGATCCTTGGGATGTCCCTACCCTAAATCCTAACCCCTACACTTACCCTAACCTTAACCATAACCCTTACCTAACCATAACCATAACCATTTTACATTTAAACTTCAATGGGGTAGGGACATCCCAAGGATCCCGGATAGCATGGAACTTAATAAAAGACAATATGGTTGACTGATGTCTCTTGACTGATCAGTAGAAGAAACGTCCATAAGCAGCTCTCTGCTGTGCAATATTATTGGTATCCCAAAACATCTCCAAGACATCACATTATGGATGTTCTTGTGGAGATGTTCCTTATCTCGCTGCTCGGCTGTTTTTGCTCTAGAACAGGGTTGGGAAACTCTGATTGGTGTCACACTTTTGTTCCAGCCCCAGCTAACACACCTGACTCCAATAATCAACTAATCATGATCTTCAGTTTACAATGTGATTAGTTTAATCAGCTGTGTTTGCTAGGGATGGGGAAGAAGCGTGACACCACTCCGGCCCCCGAGGACTGTAGTGGCCCATCCCTGCTCTAGAACATGCGTTGCAAGTGTGCCAGTTGTAGGCCTATATCTTGGATATGTACTTGAAAATATAAACACTTGGCTCAAGAAGGGACAGACACACTTTGCGTTGTGTCTTTGTTGTGTCTCACAGTGCAGTCATAAGAGACCCAGTGTACTCGGATGAAAACCAATGGATAGCAGCGCAGAAGCAAGCAAGGGTAATCTTTGTGTGTTTGAGAATGTTCTAGAAGACAATTACCCTCCCTGCGTTTTTGACAAACAATTATCCTTACAGAATGTCAGCTAAATGTTTGGGCAACGCATTATGCACTACTGCCAATGTAAGCTAGCGTTAATGTCTGCTTTAAGCAAGATAACAGGTTGGACTAACCAACTGCATAAACTGTTAGACTCCATATTTGTATTGACTCTGGTTGAGAAAAATGGTTCACAGAAAATGTGTTTCAGTCCAAATGTGTTTCATGGTAAGTCCATTTCTTTCTCATTAGTGTCTTTCTTGACTACCAGCCACCCTGATATAAAGCAATCATCTCCTTGCTCACAGATAAGGTTCAATACTGCTTTTCTTAACAAGACTGCTTTGTAGTGCTTCTTTCCCTTGGGGACTCTTCCGGTTAGATTCTTCAATTGAAAAGGTAATGTAAGATACCTCAAGCTGTGTATAGTGCGGTCTTCCCTCTCGGATTTGATGCTCTATCCCATGGGGGTTTAATCACATTTCTACATAGGAGTATGTCCCAAGGCGCAATATCGGCAGGCAAACTCAAAGTACAGGGCCAATTCATGACAATAGGATAAAACATATTTTTAACTAGTAACTACGTTATTTGGATCTAAACTGTCCACGGTGGCTTTGCCATGGCAGCTAAAGGAGAACTAGTGGGGTAAAATATTAAGACTGACCTTCAACAGCATGAAATCCAGTCTTTGCTTACCTAAAGGCAGAACTAGATCCCATAAACTACAGATAAGTGGACAACGCTTGGCATCTTACAATCAAGGAGAGGGAGAGCAATCTCCAAAGGGATTTTCAATTTAGGTGATCCAGGTAATATAGGCCTATCTATCTGTATGTTTTCGTAGCACCAAAAGTGGTGTGTATGTGGGTGGCGGTAAACATGTATGAATGTGTGTCTGTTCCTGTGTATGTGTGTGTACATTCCTGCGTGTCTCCTCTATCCTCTCACATTGAACATTTGACCCCTGATCTACACTTATATATAGTTACTGTGCAGTTCTGGGTTAAAACTATACATATCTGTCATTGCAACTCAGCATTTGATCCTCGTTAATAACAAAATAACAATAATAATGTCTTTACATTCACATCAACCCGAATTCACAGGTTTAAATAATCTACATGTTTGAATGAGACCATATTTAAATAAATAATTGATTAAAATAAAAAGAATAACAACCGAATTGTTAAAACCTCAATTTTGATATGAACCATACAGTGGCATGTCATTAATATTGTGATATCCATTAAGAATTTAGATAAAAATGGCTGCCTAATGGTCTTGGATGACCTCTGGTGCTCGTCATTTAACCTCTCCCATGTAAATAAGGCTTTTTGCTTTGTTCACACGGAGCGAGGTTAACATCAATGCAAAAAGGCATGAGCAAAATGCTATCTCTGCTCTTTTAGAATGTCTGGAACCTCAACTCACCGGGAGCAGAGGTCTACAAATGAAGCTGAAAAATCAACACAGCCAAAGAAAAGAAAAACGGAAGAGAAAGAAACCCAAAACAAACCCAGCTGTGAGGTTTTTGAAGGGGGGTGAAATCGTGTGGACTCACCCCTGAATCTGCTGCTTGGCAGTGGACCAGTTCAGCTTTACTCTGATCACAGTCATCAAAAGGACTCAACACCACTTTTAAAAAACATCACAACCTCGGTCCTAAAAACACAATCACATATCACACACACTTCTCCTGGCTTTCTCTCTGCCTCACCTCCTCCATTGTGACCTTCTCTTTTTGATACTGAAATATTGAATGGATATTTGGACGTTTTTTCCCCTCTCCGTGACCTTTGATTCCCTTTCTTTTCTCTGTCTCCATCCTTCCTTTATTTCATCCTTTATTTTTTCATTTAGCCCACCTTCTGTGGGTTGGTGGCACGCACACCCTGCTCGTAGGTGATCCTCTGGCTGATCAGATACTGGGCGGCTTGCGTTGCCGCGGGCGACCCTGTTATGGTAACTTTACGGTTCCGTGTGCCGGGTATGAACTCTCCCTTTTTGGAGATCTGGATGCGGGCACCCGTCAGCTCCTGGTACTCAACCAGCGTTTTCCCGCCTTTTCCCAGGATGGCACCCACCAGATTCTCGGGCACAGCAATCTCCACCACGTCCTTGGCCCCGTCTCCCAGCTTCTCTGCGGCTAGCAGGGAGGAGGCCATCAGCGGGGACGAGGCATTCAGGTAGCCGTTGGAGGCCCCCGTGGCGGCGGCCAGTGAGCCCAGGGAGAAGCCCCCAAGGCCGACAGCGGGATGGCCGGAGCCGCCGGAGGCATCGCTGGCATAGGAGGCCAGGAGGTTAGCGGCGGCAGCAGCAGCTGGGTTAGCACTAGCTGCCACGGCGGCCAGGACCCCAGAGGCAGCGGCGGGGTTGAGGCCCAGGCCCAGGGTGTTGGTGTTGTAGCCATAGCTGGCCAGTGTGTTGAGGGCCGAGGTGATGGCCAGCAGGTCATTTCCAGAGAAGCTGGACATGGTGCCCGGGAAGCCGCCCATTCCTGCCAGGCCGGCCTGGCCTAGAAGGCTGGAGGCAGTGGCAGCAGCTGCAGCGGCGTTGGGCAGGACCTCAGCCGAGTTGGCGTAGGGGGAACCGGTGGGGTTGGAGTTGGCCACGGGGCCCGAAATGTTGGAGTAGCTGATGTTGAGGCAGCTGCTGCTCTGAGGGTCCTCCTGGATCTTCTGCACAATGATCTCCACGGCTTTGCGGTTCTGCTCGGGCTCCCCGCTGATCGTGACCACGCGCTCCTGCAGGTTGATGCCTTCAGGCTTCTGGGACAGCTGCACCCAGGCACCCGACTGCTCCATCACCGCCTTGACCGTGGCCCCGCCCTTACCGATGATCAGCCCAGCCGTGCTGTTGGGCACTATTAATTTAGCCTGCAGAGGAATGGTGGGAGCCGGAGAGAGGGAGGGAGGAAGGGAGAGAGGCAGAAAGAGAGATTGAAATGTAGGAAAGAGAGAGAGAACGAGAGAAAGATATCTCTCACTGAGTCATTCTACTATCCCAGCCCTCTGCTTTACTCAGCGATGTGTTAATCCCAGGGGTTAAGGCTGCAGCTGCTGTCCAGCTCTGTGGCACTGTGGAGGACCTAGCGGACGGGCAGCCGTTAAAAATAACCCCATGCCCTCACATTTTCCTGACCCTGCCAGGGTTGTGGGGCAGATGCCCCTGTGAGACAAAGTGTGACTGTGTTCTTGCCATGTACTGACCACGTGCCCTTATGACTCTGCATGTCTACACTATTGACATCAGACAGATCAGTCGTATTCTATATGTGATAAGCACGGCGTGGACCATGGCCTATGTTAAGTATGGTGGTTGGTCAGGGTTGGCTGACTGTAAGGGACCGTGCCTCACCTGTTTGACGCGATCGGGGTTGACAGTAGTCTGTGGTTGCAGTATGCTGACTGGCTCTGTTTTCTGGGTGCTCTGAGGCATCTCACGGACTTTCTCCGCGATGAAGCTGTGGACGCCATTTAGCGCCTCGACCGTACCCTGTATCAGACACACACGCTCTGTGGTTCCTGTGGGGATAGAACAAAAATCATAAACAGTATCAGTAATACCCACATGAAAAGATACTACAGTTTACTATAGAATACTACAGTACTAAATCATTCTATAGTAAACTCTGGTATACTGTAGAATACAATACACTGTAGTATACCATGATAATGTGTATTTATTTCTTTTGATATTTTTTTCCTAGTTTTATTAGTCGTACGTACGGGATACGCATGGTATACATTGTCCAACGAAATGCTTACTAGTACTTTCTATAGAATGTTGTAGTATACTGTAGAATACTATAGTAAATACTACAGTATACAACAGACCACAAAAACATTACAGTAAATACGAATTACTACAGTACTTAATTTGCATATACCCTGCCCATTCCCCTCCCCCATATCCCAATTTGTGGCACCCATAAGTGATAAACCGACATGCCAAGTATAGACCATATATTGTGTTCCCTACAAGTTAAAGAAAAGAGCAGAAGCGCTAAACTGTCCGTTCAGACTCCAGTCTTACCAACCTACAGGTTATGGAAAATGTGGTCTTTGAGTATTTTGTCCAGTAGGTTTCCTCAAGGACAAAGCCCTCACTGCTATGTCAAAGATAATAAATTTAAAAAACACTATAGTAATGTCTGCAAAAACCCTGCAGTTAATACTACAGTATATTACAGTCTGCAAAAACACTACAATAAATACTACATTATTACGCTGCGTTGCGTCATGCCTAGGAACAGCCCTTAGCCATGGTATATTGGCCATATACCACACCCCCTCGGGCCTTATTGCTTAAATATACCACGGGTATGATGCAAAATTACTTGTTTACTGTTCTGATTATGTTGGTAACCAGTTTATAATAGCAATAAGGCACCTCAGGGGTTTGTGGTATATGGCCAATATACCACGGTTAAGGTCTGTATCCAGGCACTCCGCGTTGCGTTATGCATAAGAACAGCCTTTAGCCATTGTATAATGGCCATATACCACACCTCCTCGGGACTTATTGCTTATGTATATTACAGTCCGCAAAAACACTACAGTAATTACTAGTATATACTAAAAATTTTTTCTTACAACAGTATTTATACTACAGTAAGCTGTAAATACTACAGTATACTACATTCATGTCCGCAAATCTACAGTAAATACAGTAAAGTCTGCAAAAAAACACTTAATTGAATACTATAGTATTTAACCATAGTATACGATAGTCTTTTGTTAGGGTGGGTACTTTCTAGCCTAGCGGTTAAGAGCGTTGGGCCAGTAACCGAAAGGTCGTTGGTTCGAATCCCTGACCCGGCAAGGTGGAAAAATCTGCCGTTCTGCCCTTGAGCAAGGCAGATAACCCCCAACAACAACTGCTCCCCAGGCGCTGTGGACGTTGATTAAGGCAGCCCCCGCACCTCTCTGATTCAGAGGGGTTGGGTTAAATGCGGAAGACACATTTCGGTTGAATGCATTCAGCTGTGCAACTGAGTAAGTTTTCCCTTTCTTCGGCATCACAGTCTTGTGAGAGCGTAGATTCTTGTGCCTTGGGGTCAGCGTCTGATGTGGCTGTAGTATATCACTTACAAGAGGCTTCCTTGTTCAATTTAAGGAACAGGATTTCTTGGATGAAACATGTTTTTGCCAAGGACCTATTTTACAAAAAGTAGTACCTAGTGTTGCAAAGCAACCCCATTTATAACTGAATAGTTACTTATGCAGTGACTATTTGCAGAAAATAAAATAATGCTTGAGGTTTGATAACAGTTTCTTTATACAGTGGTGCTAATTGCCAACCTATCCAATAATACTCCATATAGGTGCTCAAAAATAGAGCAGCTGAAAGAGAAGAAAAGACAAGCTCGGGTAACAAACCACTATGGGGACAAAGGATTCCTCCTAAATGATGTAACTCTTCCAGAGCCCTGGAATTCTGGCCTGTCCTCGCCCCCCTACCTCCTCCATAGACTCCACACATCCTTCCCTCACCGAGGCTTCTTTCTACACCCCCTTTGTCGGCCCTACCGGAATTCCGTTGCCATGGTTAAGGAGCTGCGCCGTAGGAACAGGTGATGCAATGGCGTGTCCTTTCTATAGCCTGCATCTTCTCTTCCTTTGACTGTTTATCTTTCAGAATGAAGAAGGACCTTGATTCTGGAGTCCAGTTGCTTCAGTCCAAAGCCTTACCCTGCAGTTCTTTAACTGCAGAGGGCCATAAAGTGGTAACAACCAGCTTCGTTTCACTCTGAATACTAAAAGGCTGTCTTCAAAGCATTTCAATGAGGTTACTTAACTTTAACCTACTTTTTGATGGAACTACCTCACCCAAAGAGGACTGACTTGGTGTAGTATTTCAGGGTGAGGTCTTTCAGTTTTTCAGCTAATCGAAAACATCAGCACCATATTCGTATGACATCATAACTATTTGATCTGTTCATGCAGCACGGTGTGTAACTGTATATACTAGCTGGGCTGACGGCCAGCTGCACAAAGCAGGGAGTCTGGATTTTTGGTTCTAAGATCTTTGCGCCCTTACCAGGGACTCTCAGCTTCATTTGCAGCTGCTGTGAACAGTGTGTGTATGTGACTGCGTACACACGCGTGTGTACAGTATGACTGAACAGTATGTTGTTCACATACTGGGGTAGGGGTCATTTTGTCATGTAAGGTATCAGTAAGGATGCGATCGTATGACAAAAAGGGGGCTGGGGCTGTTCTTTACTACACAAACAAAACTCTGTAGAGACAGCACAATGCCATCTAATCTGGATCAAACTTTTAAGAACAAATGCTATGAGAAAAACCGACTCAGGAGAGAGAGAGGGGAGGAGGAAACTTGGCGTAGTGAGAGGGCATCTTGAGTCCAGTGGGGGCAGGGTCACTTCCAGAGAGAGAAAGATTGAAAAAGGATATTTCTGGGCCTGCACCCCGTCCCTTCCCCTCACACACAATCATGCATCATCCACACCCTTCACTATCTCCAGTCATCTATCTCAGGCCGCCACAGCAGGACCTAGTCATACAGTTCCCATTCCCATCGAGGCCTTCCCCCATTCATGGTTTCATGTCTGGCGGATGGGAGACGGGAGGTGGGTGGGATTGTTCTAACTGCGACTTTCACTATTGAGCGGATTGCTAGGGGAAATAGCTCTGTCTGTCTCCTCGTTGTGCTGTAGGTAGGGTAAGCCAAGGCAGCTGCAGTGTTACAGGTTAAGAGGTGATCTGTGCGTACTGGTATTAACATGACAAGTCAGCACAGGCCTCTCATAGCTGAACACAAATCACCCTTTTCATTAAAAACATATGTTAGATAAAGTATTGTGGCCTAATTTACGATGTGTTTGCACTTAGTTCAGAAGGGAATAGATCACGAAAGGTAGAACAAAAATGAAGGTTACAGACTTGCGATAAGGAAAAAGGAAGTAAAAATAACGTTCAATTGATTAGCCTTGTTTGTTGTCTTAATTCCTTAGGAAAATAACGTGTGCAAACTTTGCACAGGTGCAGATGCATCGTATATTTGGTCCTAAGTGTATATTGAAGTAGCATACATACAGACTTTCTGAAAGAGAAGTTCTGGCCCATTGTGTGAGATGGTGTAGTAGTGTAATTTTACTTTGGGGGGCCCTAGCAGCACCCAATCAAATCGCTGCCAGTACCATCTCCCTGAACTCCTCACTCATCGCAATAATGAGGAGGGGGAGGGGCAGAGCAGGTGGTCTCCTATCAACACATCCACCATCCAGAGAGAGGAGGAGGATACAAAAGCACAACTGCTTCAATGTGTGTTTTCTAGGTAGACAAAGAAAGTAGTGCTGATACATTCTATGCAACAGTAAGCCATTTACTAGAGTTCATTTTCAGCGTGTCATGGTTACCATTGATGAATCCAGTTTTTCAGATATTGCAGTAGTGGGGGAGGGGAAGAGACAGGAGATTGTCTAAGAAATGGATACCCTAAAAATTACATTTGATGGTACTTCTATTCTTTTACAAGGTTTAGTCAAAGCGCAGTATATCACACCTATCAGAAAATAGGCCATATTTGAGCCATATTGCCATTTTGTTTTCTGCAGGCAGTTTAATCCTTATGTTCTACATGTAGCTAATCTATAATTGGTTGCTTGAGGCAATCACAGAATTTACTATAAGCCATATATTGTAAAAAGGAACAAAAGCCAGTACATTAATTCTTTCCATTTATGTATCTGTGTGGTACAGAAATGTGTTCAGTTTGACAGTACCACAGTCCATTGCCTATGTGTTGAAAACAGGCGATCAGTACAAAATAAATAAGATCATTTAGTTCAATTAGTTATTACAAAAGAGATCTGGACTTGATCAAAAGTGAGCCGCTGAACACCTGTTATTTTTCAGCAGGTTGAAGCTTCCTTAGCCATGAAGGACAAACGCAGATACTTTTCTGCGGCTCAGGCATTTCTCTTCCGAGGACAAAATGCTTCAGCACCAACCAGAGTGTGCAGTGACCTCCATCAGTGTGGGGTCATTGGGGAAAACATGAGCATCTTTTTCCATGTTGACATGTTTTTTTTTAACAAGGCCCTATTGGGAGACTAGTGCTTTCAGTGTACCTTACATGTCCTCGACATTGGAGAATGTGCTCTCTCCATCTTGGAGTAAAATGTCAGCCAGGCAGCTAAGGGGGAAATTGATTAAATGCGGTCTTTGCATTGTAGCAGAATGAAGAATGATAGTACTTCTGGGGAATACAGACTTTACAATGAAATAGGATAAGCGCCCTGCTAAGTGCACAGACAAATTGAAAGAGAAATTGCTTGCATCTTTAAATGATACTCCTGCGTCAATAGCAGCTATCTGCATGGGTCTTTTGTCTGGGTAAAAATACTGTGCATTTGGAAGGCTGGATCAAACTGGTTGGGTTCCCCAGCTGGAATTCAAACTGCAGCGTAACCAACGAATAACAGTCTTCTACTGGACTTGGATTCAGAGAGTGCCATGGTTTTGGGGGCTCTTACTTGTGTGTAAGCCTTTTAGGGCTGTCCCCGACAAAAAAATATATTGTATTTTTCCATATAAAGACACACCCTATGTGTTTTAATAAAATCAACTATATGCACTGAGCTTGTCTGATGCTTTAAGCTCACTGTTTGATGAAATAATTTAGACAAACAAATGACGCTAGAGGGATCTGACCGCAATTTATTTGATTGTGCTGGGCCGGGCTCAGACTTGCTGCGCTTTGTTAAAAGAAAATGACAGTGAGTGCCTGTGTGACTATCACCTGTTGTCTCTCTCCTCCCTGCTGCAGCGACCACCACAGAACACCAACAGTGTTTATCGCACTGTCCCTGTTGTTGAAGCTGCAACATAATTACAGCCATTTCTGACTGAAAAGTTCTGTTACCATAATCTTTACTTTGTTTAGGATTTTTTAATTTATTCTCTCAACCCTTGCTCTCTTTACATGAAATGCGTAAGCATCACATGCACGTGACCAATAGGGCCTGACCTATAGCCTATCATAATCACATCAATACATTTGTTATAAACTGCGAACACCGTAACTAACACATGACAGCAAAATGGATGCGGTGGACGTCAGAAAGAAACTCGAAACGGGGGAATGTTTTACTGGTTGCTCAGGAATTAAAGGATAAGTCAGTTGTGTGAAAGAAATTTGACTTAGTTGTGGAAACTACTGGAGATCAAGAAAAATAAGGAAGGTAAGGAGTAAGTGCTGCGTGAGTATTATGTGTGCCAAACAGGTGCAATATACATTTTTTCTGACCATTTGGAACAGTGTACACAACACTAAATACATTATAAGCGTACCTTTTTTGTAAAGCCTTTATTACAGGCAAGCCTAAAAACAGTCCCATGCATTCGTGAATGCAATTGCCAACATAGAACGGTTTATTTATTTTTTTGGCTAATTATTCAATGCTCCCTTTGTTATTTCATTTACAATCAAGCATTTTAGTTTTTATTTCAAATCATGAATGACTCGTATGCTGTGTGATGACATGAATGAATGAATGATTGATTGATACAGTAGCCTATATATTGACATATAGGCCTAAATAAGTTACGGTATTAAGACAGATAAGAGCGTCTGCTAAATGACTAAAATGTAAATGTAAACAGGATGCGCTCTTGGGCCTACAGCTGGTGGTTATACAAGGCTGATATACTAAGCCTACTAATGATAATGACATTACTAATTATTATAATGACCATAAAAATTGCAATAATAACAACAATAAGAAGGAGATCAAGAAAAAGGAGGGTATAGGAGCGAGAGAGGCTGTTCTAACAAAAAAAAGTGTAAAGCCTTTATGACAGCATAGCAAAGATTAAACACAGCCCAATCTGTGAAATGGCTTTATCCGACATGTTGTGGTTGCGTGAGGCTTGGAGCTCACAGAATCAGTAGGCTATTAAACAAGCACTCAAATAGGCAACAGAAGCAGGATCGGTTTTATTTCTGTAGATATATATGGATGATTTATAAAAACAGGCACATTTAACAGTTAGGTTACTTTTCTTAGACAATTAAGGCAAGGGCTGTTTCCTCGTCTCCTGACTCCACTGGTGCCTCCGCCGCATTGTTCTCAACACCAATATGCTGGATAACTTTGCTATTATGCAAATAGCAACATGGTCTAGGAAAAGAACCGCAGACAGCAACTTCTATCCAATGTGGGATATTATTTTTCTTAGTGTTGCACCATTGTTCTTACATAATATAACCATATACAATTTCAGTAGCACATGTCTTAAAGTGATGGACTGTGCCATCTCCACTGCCTCCGCAATGGATTAGTCCACTGAGACATGCGCGACTCAGACAGGTGTCTTGTGCACCATGAAAAAAACTACAACATTTGCGACTGACTGCTGGACTAAAGAAAGCTCGGTCGACCAACAGCCTATCGACCAAACAATCCACCAGTCAACTAAATGGGGTCAGCCCTAAAGCCTTTACATTTGGACAATGTGATCATGGACAAAGTGAGGTCCACTTACCTGGGTAGAAGTCTTTGGATTTGGACAGCTTGATGGTGGCGCCCGTCTCTTTCTGCAGCTGTACGATGGTCTGGCCGCCCTTGCCAATTATAGAGCCGGCCGCATAGCTGGGGATCAGCACCTTCAGGAAGTACTCACCCTCCTCTGTAGGGACAGAGAGAGAGACAAATAGACAGGAGGTCAGAGCTAGTAAAGAAGCTCGTCTACGCACATTATATACACCATACTGAAAGTAACCCAGTCACCTCAGCCGATTCACGCCTGCAGCACGGAGTAGACTACAATTCACATTCACAATGTATCCCTTCTGGGTCCATTCAATCATTCACAATAGGAACATGTACGTGTCAGATGCATACACATGAATAGGTAGCTAGCCACATATCTTCTTGTCAGACTGGCTTTGGTAGGTAGGTATCTAGAGACGGGTTTTTCATTTCGGAGTGTGATTCTTTTGCAGCCTCTAGTCCCACATTTCATCAGAGTTCTGTGTTCTGTCCCAGATTTCCTGTTGAGTAAATGCTGACCTCCTTTCCAGTTTGCAGAGGTCTAATTTTAACTGTTTTCAAGGAGTTTTAGTATCCTTTATCAGAATCTTCGGGACAAAATATCTAATTGACGGTCCAATTCAAGCCAACTCCTACATAATGTTATCAATCATGTTGCAATCCAAGAGACAAAGGGGAGCATAAACAACATCAGAATAATGTGAAAATTATAGGATATAATAACATTACTCTGAATTTTACTCACACAGGACTATGTCAAAACATATCAATCTTATGCTTGCAGTGCATGAAATCCAACCGAGTGTGATCCTGAGTAATGACTGTTAGGGATGAGAACATAAGGGACTGAAATCCCTCAGATTTGATCAAACTGGATACTGTCAAAAAGACAGACTCAATGTCCTCCCATTTAAAAGGGGGTTCAGTGGCTTACTACACTGTCTTGTATCAGTCAGTGATTGATGTCGTGTCCGCTCAAAGAATTGACCGACCAAATCTTCTGTTCTTCAACCTTTTAATTGAGAATGTTCCCCTCCATACACGTAATGGCTAATCAAAAATACTTACTGTAACCATCACCCAGGTGAGCACTAGTAGTGTGTGTCAATCCAAACAAATCCAGATTGGGTAGGCTAAATTTAGACAAGAGCAATCAACCCAATGTTGGGATTGGACACAGTGCCAATTACTGTGAATACCAACCCAAAGATGGTGGATAAATGAAGATGTCCCACTCAGGCCATTTACCATTGAAAAAAATGGTCACAGTATCAGTCTGCTTAAGGCAGGGCTCCCCAACCCTGTTCCTGGAGAGTGTTGTTCCAACCCTGATCTAGCGCACCTAATTCTAATAATTAGCTGGTTGATAGGTGAATCAGGTTAGTTACAACTGGGGTTGGAGCGAAAAAACCTACAGGAAGGTGGCTCTCCAGGAACAGAGTTGGAGAGCCCTGACTTAAGGGGTAGCTCTCCCATAGACACCAATGCGATAGCAGCTGGGTCTGGTCTGTTTAGTTAATTGACTGTAGGCCTATATTAACCAGAATAAATGAGCAACTGGGATGTCTCACTTCCTCTTCCGTCTCTGTACCAACCAACACCTGGTTGTGCTATTCCAGACATAAGTAATCAACAGGGGAGACAGACATGCAATCTATGTATGAACCTGTGGGAACAATAAGTACCCAATATCACCCAAGAAATCAATTAGATAATTGTAGCCTACATCATTCTTCAAATATCTATGCTGGTATGACCCAAAAATGATCTAGTATGTTTTTTCAGATATAATCTATTATCTTTAACATACATTTTTCAATGAATGACGTCACTTTGGGACCTCTTCAATGCCTCTACCAGCAGCAAGTGTGACGTCACTCTGTCAAGAAGGCACGTTCAAAGAACTGTTCATATATGCATTCAAACGAGTTTTGAATACAGACCAGCACAAAAAATATAATGATGATATCACAACATTGTTGTTAGTTTTAGGGTGCCAACGCTAAGATGCGTGTTTGCCTGTGTCGTCGTTGTATAGCTTCATGCAGGGGGGTGGATCTGCAGGCTTGTCCAGGGAAGATGGATGGATAGAGCTCTGCACACATCGGTGTCACTGTTCTAAGACTGACCTTCTGTTTGCCTCCAAAATGGGCTCATTAGATCCTGATCATAATGAACGTGGCACTGTGACATCTAGGGATTTCACAGTCCCTCTACGTGTCAGCTCTCTACTGATTCTTTTAACATGCCCCTCATGTTCCATTTGGATTTTCATAGGTCTCTCAATACAGTCATGACATGTTGATTTCTCAAATCCAAAGTCAATCAGATTCATTACCTCAGACTAAAGGACCTTCCTCGCTGCTCACACATTACACTACTAGAACCAACATTTACATGAACATTCAACCTTCAACGTTTAGTCCGTCAACACATTTATATTGTAAATCATACTGATGAATGATATAGCCTTTCTGAGAACATCTATCATTCCTCTATCAATCAGAGAGAAACCATTATGATGGCATTACACTCAACACAAACCATATCTTTAGCCAAGGCCCTTTTTCTGCTTGGATTTCTGCTTTCTACTCCACTCATCTTCCCCTTTCAGAGAAACATGATGATAGATGACCTTGATGAAAAAGTAAAGACCATTGCTCAGACATTGTCTTCATGGAGCTACAGGCTCTTTCTACTGTCAGTCAGAGGACAAATGTTACTACAACTCTCCACACAGGGCAAACTGAACAATAGGAATGGAACAGTGGAAATGTCCTCTATTACACCTGTGTTGGCAGGGGTGTACAAGTCCCCGTTTCTATGTGTCTTAAAACCAGGGTGAACCCAGCATGGGAGAGCATGCCATTGAGTTTCCCTCCATTGCCCTCACAGCAGAGTTTTGTCATTAGTCAATAATTAATTCTGTCCTAGAGTCTGAAAAAACACAGTAACAGGTTTCAATGGTGTCATGTGGTAGAGTAAACATGGCAATCTGTTGCTGCAATCCGCCAGGGGAATGGGAGCAGTATGGGGCATGTTGGGGAGCTAACGTTAAGCCAGTCGAGGGTATTGAGTTCAAACCCCATGCATCTAATACTGGGGGGATGGCTTGGAGAGACACAGACAACGAGCCAAACGTGTTTAGTGAAATCACATTATTGCCCCCACCCCCCCCTCCAAATACCCACTCTGCATTTCAATGGACCAACCTGCCGCTGACAGGCAACAAGGACGATGGAACAAAACGGGCAATAATGAGCAGATGAGATTTCAGGTAGTCAAATATAAAATAGTTGAGTGTGATAAATGAATTCAACAAGTCACGACAAAAACAGTTTGGCTCTTACCCATTCTGAGATCTGCTGGTAAAATCCTCTGTCAGATCGCCATCAATGCCGGGGTACAATCTCTTAAGGGTACCTTAACGTTAGGCTAGTCATAGGTGAAATGGTGGCGTTGAGGAATGCGGCCAGTCAACCTTTTTAACCGAGGTCTAATACATCAGTGGGTTCAAAAAAAAGATTTCACCGCAACATCCAAGTCATGCCTGCAGCTGGCCAGAGCCTCGATTGTCTGAGAAAATGCTAATGCAGGCTCTCAGTGTTTTCAGTGAAAGACGCCACGCATTGTTCAAGCCTGCACCGGTTTGAAGGGGGGGGTCTTCCCTGCCGCATCACCCTTTTCACTGCTCTCATCCATATTCATCGAGTGGCCTGTCCGTCTGCAGCAGCGTGGACAACTGACAACTCGCCTGGCCAATGGGCAGCCTCCTCCCCCAGCACGTCATGCCCCCACCCCCCCAATGCCTATCCCCCAAAAAATAGATATTCTTCCCCAGTCCGCCTCTTTTGACGCAGCACTATAAAGCGTAGCGGCCCATTCACTTTATTTTTCCGTGGAAAATGACAAAAGTGAAACAGGCAGTGGGGTTGGTTTGTGCGTTTCATGGGAGAGAGCGTGGGGTTACCTTGACCTATGATTGAAAAGGTGTGTGGATGTAGTGAGTGGATGATGAAGGAGGTGGAGGAGGAGTGGAGGAGATCTCCCACCCCTCTTCCCTCAGACGGCCATGTTTGAGCGGGGGGGGGGCTCATCAACCACTGCAAATGGCAGTGCCGCAGAATGGTGTAGGTGGGGGGAGGAGGGCAACGAAGCCAATCACTATGTCTATAAATCGTATAGACTATAGAGAGCAGTATCCTATGTGTGTGTGTGTGGGGAGGGGGGGGGGGTTGGTTTGGATCCGCTCAATAGTAATTTCCAGGTATTTTCTAGATACATTTCCAATGTCTTTAAATCATAGAGCAAACTGGGGTAACAACTGAGGCACATAAACATCTTTGTGACTGTCTTCCAGTACATTATACCAATAAACCATTCATTGTGTCGCCAGGACTCACTGGTGTGGCTACATGAGCATTGTCTCTCTATAGGCTCCCCCCTCTCTCCCTCTGCCACCTGGCAAATTCATAGTCCGCTCACGTCACATCACTCTGCAAGGGCACCTGTGTCCTTCTCACACAAAAAAACCACCACATTCCTCTGCCAACCTTTCCATTAGCAACATTACCATATCATACCTAATCCAGGACATGGGTAATTACAGGCTAAATTAGCATGAGCGATGAATGAAAAATATGTTCGTTTTGAGGAGAGGGGTGTTGCTTATTTAAAAAAAGGAGAAGAAATAGGCTACCTCGTCCTCGAGTTGGGCAGGAATTCTCCAGCAATCCTAAATGCACAGTAGGCACACAGCAGTAAAAACCACCACCATCTTACTCCTTTTTTATGGTCATTGCCAGTCATGTTAATGACCAACAGGAATGATGATGTGATAAATATCAGACACAATGTGTAATGTAATGACCAAGATGGCTGAGAATCATCAAGCCGTGACACCAGAAAAAACGTATTACGTCAAAAGTTTGGACACACCTATTCATTGCAGGGTTTTTCTTTATTTTTACTATTTTCTACATTGTAGAATAATAGTGAATACATCAAAACTATGAAATAACACATATGGAATCATGTAGTAACCAAAAAAGTGTTACACAAATCAAAATATATTTTATATATTTGAGATTCTTCAAAGTAGCCACCCTTTGCCTTGATGACAGCTTTGCACACTCTTGGCATTCTCTCAACCAGCTTCATGGGGTAGTCACCTGGAATACATTTCATTAACAGGTGTGCCTTCTTAAAAGGAATTTCTTTCCTTTTTTTTCTTTTATTTTGCATCTTTTTTTTTTTAGGGGGTAGATCAGCTTAATATTGCAGATAGATTGTAACTTCCATCAATGTAATTGTCTGCATCACTTCCAATCCCCCATGTTTATATATATATATATATATATATATATATATACACACATACACACAGTGGGGAGAACAAGTATTTGATACACTGCCGATTTTGCAGGTTTTCCTACTTACAAAGCATGTAGAGGTCTGTCATTTTTATCATAGGTACACTTCAACTGTGAGAGACGGAATCTAAAACAAAAATCCAGAAAATCACATTGTATGATTTTTAAGTAATTAATTTGCATTTTATTGCATGACATAAGTATTTGATACATCAGAAAAGCAGAACTTAATATTTGGTACAGAAACCTTTGTTTGCAATTACAGAGATCATACGTTTCCTGTAAGTCTTGACCAGGTTTGCACACACTGCAACAGGGATTTTGGCCCACTCCTCCATACAGACCTTCTCCAGATTCTTCAGGTTTCTGGGCTGTCGCTGGGCAATACGGACTTTCAGCTCCCTCCAAAGATTTTCTATTGGGTTCAGGTCTGGAGACTGGCTAGGCCACTCCAGGACCTTAAGATGCTTCTTACGGAGCCACTCCTTAGTTGCCCTGGCTGTGTGTTTCGGGTCGTTGTCATGCTGGAAGACCCAGCCACGACCCATCTTCAATGCTCTTACTGAGGGAAGGAGGTTGTTGGCCAAGATCTCGCGATACATGGCCCCATCCATCCTCCCCTCAATACGGTGCAGTCGTCCTGTCCCCTTTGCAGAAAAGCATCCCCAAAGAATGATGTTTCCACCTCCATGCTTCACGGTTAGGATGGTGTTCTTGGGGTTGTACTCATCCTTCTTCTTCCTCCAAACACGGCGAGTGGAGTTTAGACCAAAAAGCTCTATTTTTGTCTCATCAGACCACATGACCTTCTCCCATTCCTCCTCTGGATCATCCAGATGGTCATTGGCAAACTTCAGACAGGCCTGGACATGCGCTGGCTTGAGCAGGGGGACCTTGCGTGCGCTGCAGGATTTTAATCCATGACGGCGTAGTGTGTTACTAATGGTTTTCGTTGAGACTGTGGTCCCAGCTCTCTTCAGGTCATTGACCAGGTCCTGCCGTGTAGTTCTGGGCTGATCCCTCACCTTCCTCATGATCATTGATGCCCACGAGGTGAGATCTTGCATGGAGCCCCAGACCGAGGGTGATTGACCGTCATCTTGAACTTCTTCCATTTTCTAATAATTGCGCCAACAGTTGTTGCCTTCTCACCAAGCTGCTTGCCTATTGTCCTGTAGCCCATCCCAGCCTTGTGCAGGTCTACAATTTTATCCCTGATGTCCTTACACAGCTCTCTGTTCTTGGCCATTGTGGAAAGGTTGGAGTCTGTTTGATTGAGTGTGTGGACAGGTGTCTTTTATACAGGTAACGAGTTCAAACAGGTGCAGTTAATACAGGTAATGAGTGGAGAACAGGAAGGCTTCTTAAAGAAAAACTAACAGGTCTGTGAGAGCAGGAATTCTTACTGGTTGGTAGGTGATCAAATACTTATGTCATGCAATAAAATGCAAAGACATTGGACATGGTCAAGACCTACAGGAAACGTATGATCTCTGTAATTGCAAACAAAGGTTTCTGTACCAAATATTAAGTTCTGCTTTTCTGATGTATCAAATACTTATGTCATGCAATAAAATGCAAATTAATTACTTAAAAATCATACAATGTGATTTTCTGGATTTTTGTTTTAGATTCCGTCTCTCACAGTTGAAGTGTACCTATGATAAAAATGACAGACCTCTACATGCTTTGTAAGTAGGAAAACCTGCAAAATCGGCAGTGTATCAAATACTTGTTCTCCCCACTGTAAATATTGTTCTTCTTTTGTTATTATCTGCTAAGCCATTACAATTATAACTGGCTATACTTATTTCACCATACACCATAATGAGAAACAAGTTTCAAGTCTATTTATCATTATATGTGTTTGTAAATTTACCAATAAAAAATACCGTAATGATTTCCTTAATGCGTTTGAGCCAATCAGTTGTGTTGTGACAAGGTAGAACAGCTCAATTAAGCAATGAGAAACGACTGTCCATCATTACTTTAAGACATGAAGGTCAGTCAATCTGGAAAATGTCAAGAACTTTGAATGTTTCTTCAAGTGCAGTCGCAAAAACTATCAAGCGCTATGATGAAACTGGCTCTCATGAGGACCTCTACAGGAAAGGAAGACCCAGAGTTACCTCTGCTGCAGAGGATAAGTTCATTAGAGTTACCAGCCTCAGAAATTGCAGTCCAAATAAATGCTTCACAGAGATCAAGTAACAACTGTTCAGAGGAGACTGCGTGAATCAGGCCTTCATGGTCGAATTGCTGCAAAGAAACCACTACTAAAGGACACCAATAAAAAGAAGAGACTTGCTTGGGCCAAGAAACACGAGCAATGGACACTAGACCGGTGGAAATCTGTCTTTTGGTCTGATGAGTCCAAATTTGAGATTTTTGGTTCCAACCGCTGTGTCTTTGTGAGACGCAGAGTACGTGAACAGATGATATCCGCATGTGTAGTTCCCACCGTGAAGCATGGAGGAGGAGGTGTGATGGTGCTTTGCTGTCAGTGATTTATTTAGAATTCAAGGCACACTTAACCAGCATGGCTACCACAACATTCTGCAGCGATACGCCATCCCATCTGGTTTGCGCTTAGTGGGACTATCATTTGTTTTTCAACAGGACGATGACCCAACACACCTCCAGGCTGTATAATGGCTATTTGACCAAGAAGGAGCGTGATGGAGTGCTGCATCAGATGACCTGGCCTCCACAATCACCCAACCTTAACCCAATTGAGATGGTTTGGGATGAGTTGGACCGCAGAGTGAAGGAAAAGCAGCCAACAAGTGCTCAGCATATGTGGGAACTCCTTCAAGACTGTTGGAAAAGCATTCCAGGTGAAGCTCGTTGAGAGAATGCCAAGAGTGTGCAAAGCTGTCATGAAGGCAAAGGGTGGCTACTTTGAAGAATCTAAAATATATTTTGATTTGTTTAAAACTTTTTTGGTTACTACATGATCCCATGTATTTCATAGTTTTGATGTCTTCACTATTATTCTACAATGTAGAAAATAGTAAAAATAAAGAAAAACCCTTGAATGTGTAGGTGTGTCCAAACTTTTGACTGGCTATATATATCTATTAAATAGCCTAAAGTGCCTTGACTTTTTCAAAATGTTCTTACGTTACAGCCTTATTCTAAAATGGATTAAATAAAAACAAATCCTCAGCAATCTACACACAATACCCCATAATGACAAAGCAAAAACAGGTTTTTAGAAGCACCTTGTTTACATAAGTATTCAGATCATTTGCTATGAGACTCGAAATTGAGCTCAGGTGCATCCTGTTTCCATTGATCATCCTTGAGATGTTTCTACAACTTGATTGGAGTCCACCTGTGGTAAATTCAATTGATTGGACATGATTTGGAAAGGCACACACCTGTCTATATAAGGTCCCACAGTTGACAGTGCATGTCAGAACAGAAACCAAGCCATGAGGTCGAAGGAATTGTCCATAGCGCTCCGAAACAGGATTGTGTCGAGGCACAGATCTGGGGAAGGGTACCAAAACATTTCTGCAGCATTGAAGTTCCCCAAGAACACAGTGCCTCCATTATTCTTAAATGGAAGAAGTTTGGAACCACCAAGACTCTTCCTAGACCTGGCCGCCCGGCCAAACTGAGCAATCGGGTGAGAAGGGCCTTGGTCAGGGAGGTGACCAAGAACCCGATGGTCACTCTGACAGAGCTCTAGAGTTCCTCTGTGGAGATAGGAGAACCTTCCAGAAGAACAACCATCTCTGCAGCACTCCACCAATCAGGCCTTTATGATAGTGGCCAGATGGAAGCCACTCCTCAGTAAAAAGCACATGATAGCCCGCTTGGAGTTTGCCAAAAGGCACCTAAAGACTCTCAGACCATGATAAACATGATTCTCTGGTCTGATGAAACCATAATTGAACTCTTTGGCCTGAATGCCAAGCGTCACGTCTGGAGGAAACCTGGCACCATCCCTACAGTGAAGCATGGTGGTGGCAGCATCATGCTATGGGGATGTTTTTCAGCGGCAGGGACTGGGAGACTTGTCAGGATCGAGGCAAAGATTAACTGAGCAAAGTACAGAGAGATCCTTAATGAAAACCTGCTCCAGAGCGCTCAGGACCTCAGACTGGGGCAAAGTTTCACCTTCCTACAGGACAACGACCCTAAGCACACAGCCAAGACAACGCAGGAGTGGCTTCGGGACAAGTCTCTGAATGTCCTTGAGTGGCCCAGCCAGAGCCCGGACTTGAACCCGATCGAACATCTCTGGAGAGACCTGAAAATAGCTGTGCAGCAACGCTCCCCATCCAACCTGACAGAGCTTGAGAGGATTTGCAGAGAATGGGAGAAACTCCACAAATACAGGTGTGCCAAGCTTGTAGCGTCATACCCAAGAAGACTCAAGGCTGTAATCGCTGCCAAAGGTGCTTCAACAATGTACTGAGTAAAGGGTCTGAATACTTATGTAAATGTAATGTGGACTCAGCATTATGTGTTTGAAATTATTGCAGTGAGGAAAATCACAGATATTCTAATTATCTCATAGAGGAAGATATAACTTATCAATTTCATTCAATGTAAACCCTGTGATTAAACATTTATTACAGATTATGACATTATTTGTTGTTAGATATTACATTATTGGTGGCTTACACAGGCGAGTAACATCCAAAGATGGACAAAGCCAATTGGTAGGCTACACCAGCTGGTGAAAAGAAAACAGACTATTCTCTGCAGACATACTGTACTATTACCATAGTAACTAATGGAATAACTGGTTCCTGTGTGCTGGTCTAGAATAACCCTTTCTCTAGGCTACCTCATACCTTTATTATCAAAAACTGGGGCGGAAAAACTTGCCTAAACAAGGAGAAATGTTTCTGCTGTCACCAACAGCACTATCCTCAATATTACTGAAATGTCACTAGCGCATTAGATGAGTCATATTGCAAACTTGTGAGCAACACATTGCAGGCTATCTATTTTGGTTTGCTATTTGTTTAACCCCTGAACAAAGATTCAAATGAATGCTTTAAATGCTTTATCACCATGCTGCAATCACGTAATTTTGTTTTCATAAGAAAACCCAAAAGTGTGTTTAAATATTTTTCTATCATTTCTGTTTGTACTTCCATCCTCTATGTGGTAGTCTACCAGTTTACTACTACGTAGGTAGCCTATTTTAGCCTGTAGCCGATAAGTGAATTACATTGGGTGCTCTGGGGTGTAAAGATTTCATCGGGTACTATGTAATGGTTAGTAAATCATGTTAGTTTTATGGAGAGTATTTCTGCAGAAACAAATCGTGGCTTTCTAAGAAAATGGCTACGCAATGTATTAGAAGTTGCTGTTCCCTGATAGTAAATTGTGATCGTTTCAAGTTATTGACATTCACAGATGACATTTCTAAAGGAAAACATTTCAAATATTTTCCTTAGTGGTATTTTTCTGAAGTGAACTATCAGCGTCCATCTCATTTACTATGTTTCTGAGGTCCCATGAGTCTGAACCTCTACCGCATAAATGTTCCACTCAATGGAAAATGTCATTGTGTATCTCCAGATGTGCATCATGAAGGGGTGACTTGGTTCAAACCTGACAGATGCCAAATGGGGCATTGTCACTCATCATACAAAGGCTGGTTTGTATTTTATGTGATGATGTAAGTACCGAGACTGATAGTGAGGCTACAATAGCTATTTAGATACATTGATGCAATGTGCTTTGAAACTTAAGTCAGAGCATGCTTGTGAAACAAAGGCTACAAAAGTTGTATAATCTTATGCATTCAAACACTGGGATCCTATAAATACATGGTATGACATCTGATTGACATACTAGAAAATAGTTGCCATAGATAAGCAGTTTCTAAGTTCTCTGTCAAATGTAATGGGCTGATGACATGTTAAATTCACTGAGGGCCTTAGAAACTGCTGATATATGGCAACTATTTTCTACTATGTCAATCAGATGTCATACCATGTATTTATAGGATCCCAATGTTTGCGACTGGTAGCCTAGCAGTTAAGAGCGTTGGGCCAATAACCGAAATGTTGCTGGTTCGAATCCCCGAGCCAACTAGGTGAAACATCTGTCGATGTGCCCTTGAGCAAGGCACTTAACCCTTATTGATCCTGTATGTTGCTCTGGATAAGAGCGTCTGCTGAAATGTAACATGAGTTACTGCTTGATCACGCTGAAGACAATGTAGCCTACGGTGGGTGTGCAGGGCTAGTGCAATGTCTTACCTCCCGTGTTTGTGCGCTTGGTACAACAGTCCTCCTCGGTCGGAGTTAGAGGTCGTTTACGAGTGTCGGGGGGATCTGACTCCATGTGGGGCTGTTGATTGTGATGAAGAGGATTCAAGAATATCCCGTTTTGTTCAACCGCTCCACCGGCCATCATTTTCCGACCAGTTTGTATAGGCCTATTTGCGGTATTCCACAACGCCCTCACCACATTACATGTATGCGAGTTCTCACAAAATGATCCAAGTTTTTCCTTCTTGACTTAAAATGTCTCCGATTTCCTCTTTGAGAACACCAAAATGACAGGCAACACAGCGCATTCGGTCCTGCTTGTTCTTCTTGACTCTGCTTGCAGTTGAATGATAGAGCGTCACAGAAAGCTAAATATAAAAATCCATTGAGGGAAATGCATTCATTAGCCTGTCACTTCATTAGCTTTGTGTTCAGTAGTGGTGTCCTCTTGCCCGTGATTCATACGCAATAGTCCATCAAGGTGCCTTAAAATAATACCGTAACTCAGTAGAGACTGATGAACTAGCCTATCAAAAAGGTAAACATTTTAAAGATTTGCGAAGAATTGCCCGGGAAAATATATATATATATGTCATCTTCACGCCATCTTCTGGGATAAACATGTACAGTAAGTCCACGGCAGTTCGGCTGCAGTACAAGTGTAGCTGTTGTTATTGTCTTTGAAGTACAAGAGGGAAATATTATTTCAAAGCTCTGAAGTAGACCACACTGCCGCTGACCAGGGCATCTTCTTCGGCCGAAAGCCTGTCAGAAGAGCACAAGCTTAAGTCACGTAGATCAGAATCCACTTTTTTACTCCTTTGGCCTTTCTGGTCCAAAATGTAAAGTAGCTTGCAAAATTTGCACATTCAAACAAAATGCAAATATCAGCCAAATGATACTGCTTTTAATTGATTAAGTAAAAAAAAAATGCGATCCACATGTAAATAGGCCCTAAAGCTACTTCTGAATTAGGCTACCTGATAGTGTGATCCTTCTGCTAACCAACTCGCGCATAAGATGAATAAAGTGAATTTCGACCTGAAACACGAATAAAGTTCACATGGAACATGTTTGACTACATTCTAACCGGATTGGAGCAAATACACTTTTACCAACAAAATAGACTTACCCAGGGTGGTGAACTTCATCCGTGCAGCTAGTAAGGTGCAGGTGAATAAAATATGTACAAATAAAGTAAAATGGAGGTACACTTGTGTTCACCCCAGAAATGGACCAAACCACTTTAAAGTTACTGTCTTCATACTTTCTTACACCAACTTTCATATACCAAAATGACAGGTGTGAACTTGCAGTGAGCTATGAAATAATGTAACTAGATATAAGTCAATACAGGATTTAATTATTTTAGGACTAATAGTGATATTACATCACCACTTTTTATGTTGACCCATTCCAGGTGGGTGCATGAAATTCTAGGCCTGGGCATTAACATTATCAAATCAAATCAAATGTTATTGGTCACATGCGCCGAATACAACAGGTGCAGACATTACAGTGAAATGCTTACTTACAGCCCTTAACCAACAGTGCATTTATTTTTAACAAAAAAAGTAAAAATAAAACAACAAAAAAAGTGTTGAGAAAAAAAAGAGCAGAAGTAAAATAAAGTAACAGTAGGGAGGCTATATATACAGGGGGGTACCGTTGCAGAGTCAATGTGCGGGGGCACCGGCTAGTTGAGGTAGTTGAGGTAATATGTACATGTGGGTAGAGTTAAAGTGACTATGTATAAATAATTAACAGAGTAGCATCTGCGTAAAAAGGATGGGGTGGGGGGGCAGTGCAAATAGTCCAGGTAGCCATGATTAGCTGTTCAGGAGTCTTATGGCTTGGGGGTAGAAGCTGTTGAGAAGTCTTTTGGACCTAGACTTGGCACTCCGGTACCGCTTGCCGTGCGGTAGCAGAGAGAACAGTCTATGACTAGGGTGGTTGGAGTCTTTGACAATTTTGAGGGCCTTCCTCTGACACCGCCTGGTATAGAGGTCCTGGATGGCAGGAAGCTTGGCCCCAGTGATGTACTGGGCCGTACGCACTACCCTCTGTAGTGCCTTGCGGTCAGAGGCCAAGCAGTTGCCATACCAGGCGGTGATGCAACCAGTCAGGATGCTCTCGATGGTGCAGCTGTAGAATTTTTTGAGGATCTGAGGACCCATGCCAAATCTTTTCAGTCTCCTGAGGGGGAATAGGCTTTGTCGTGCCCTCTTCACGACTGTCTTGGTATGTTTGGACCATGATAGTTCGTTGGTGATGTGGACACCAAGGAACTTGAAGCTCTCAACCTGTTCCACTACAGCCCCGTCGATGAGAATGGGGGCGTGCTCAGTCCTCTTTTTTTTTCCTGTAGTCCACAATCATCTCCTTTGTCTTGGTCACGTTGAGGGAGAGGTTGTTGTCCTGGCACCACATGGCCAGGTCTCTGACCTCCTCCCTATAGGCTGTCTCATCGTTGTCGGTGATCAGGCCTACCACTGTTGTGTCGTCGGCAAACTTAATGATGGTGTTGGAGTCGTGCCTGGCCATGCAGTCATGGGTGAACAGAGAGTACAGGAGGGGACTGAGCACGCACCCCTGAGGGCCCCCGTGTTGAGGATCAGTGTGGCAGATGTGTTGTTACCTACCCTTACCACCTGGGGCGGCCCGTCAGGAAGTCCAGGATCCAGTTGCAGAGGGAGGTGTTTAGTCCCAGGATCCTTAGCTTGGTGATGAGCTTAGAGGGCACTATGGTGTTGAATGCTGAGCTGTAGTCAATGAATAGCATTCTCACGTAGGTGTTCCTCTTGTCCAGGTGGGAAAGGGCAGTGTGGAGTGCAATAGAGATTGCATCATCTGTGGATCTGTTGGGGCGGTATGCAAATTGGCGTTGGTCTAGGGTTTCTGGGATAATGCTGTTGATGTGAGCCATGACCAGCCTTTCAAAGCACTGCTTCAATGTGCTGTATGACACCATAAAATTACTAAATACTTACTTCATGAACAAAATGAGACCTTGCCAGTGAACTTGTTGTTTTAGCTCTTTTTAGTCCTGTCATAATTACAGAGACCTAAATACAATTTTGAAAAAGCATCTTGACAATAATGCAAACAACTTATTTGGTTAACCATTTATTGTGTACATACTGTATATGGACAATATTACATGTTAGGCAACATACAACATCATGATCAAATACCATTTTTTTAAAAAGTGTAGATGCTTCATGGTAAAACTGTAATTATTGGCACAGGTAACAAAAAAACAGGTGGTTCTCAGTTTGATCGGGCACTCCGCTCCTCATTGGTCACAGCGTCCCTCTTCAGTTTCCCGTTCTGGGATTGGCTGAACTTCCGAGCCAGTGGTCAGCTTTGACAACCTGTCCGCCAGTCGCTGAAGGACCAAGTCAGCAGTGCTGGTCAGACTGTGCTAGAGAGAGGACGAGAGGGGAACATATGGAGGAATGGAAAGAAGAGAAAGAGAGTGGTAAAGAGAAAGAGATGATACAGTCAGTGGCAACACGTCAATCAGGGCAGGTGGGGCAGAACCCCACCTGTTTATAATTTTTTGCCTGTTTTGTATGATACTTTGGCATTAATACGTGTCACATATCAGTTTGCAAACAATGTAAAAAATCTGCATACAAACTTGGTCTCTTTTTAGCTTTCCTGAGTAAGGCAGCTCCAAAATGCAGGTGTTTCAGCATTGCTCAGTGCTTTCTGTGGTGGTGGGGCAGCCAGCAGAAAATATGGAGTGTAGCGGTTGGTAATGTTCTCTAGTTGCCCCGTGATTGGCTCAGTGTTCTGTCACTCATGGGGACACTACATCACGCAAAATCTACGGGTAAAGCTCGAAAATTCAAGCCCCTTGGGTGCTGCCATAGTTACATTAGAAGTGCCCATCCAAGAAGGCTCAAGGTCATTGGCCACAGATAAAATGACGTCAAATCATGTTATATCAACAGTAGCTTTGATTGGACTGATCATGTCAACATCATACTTTCAAAATCTTAGCTAGCAAGCTAGCAGTCATCATCATGAATCAAGTCGACAATCTACTGGCAAATCCTTTTCAATCCTTGTCATATGAAGATAAATAATGAAGAGAAATTATAGATAAAACGTATTGGTGCTCATCAGCCATAAACATTACACAACAAGTTGGAAATCACAAATTCAACAATGAGTGGTTTGGAAGGAATATGTGGCTAACTGCAAGCATTGCAAAGCAATAACTAGCCTGATATCCCATGAAGTGGGTGTGTGGTCCAAGTCTGGGTTTAAGGGTCTTTTTTCCAATCTTAAAAGGATAAACATTCAACATTGGCCATGCTTTCAATCCAGCATGACTTCTGCCGCGCTCAAAACAACTGGAAACTCCAAACTGGGAGATCTCAGACTTCAGTGAGTTCAAGACAACTGGGAACTCAGAAAAAAACGAGCTCCGACTGGGAAAATACATTTTGAACGGTCATCCAACTTGGAATTGCAAGTCGGTGCCTCACCCTAATAATATGGTCAATTTCCCCCTCATAATTTAGCCTACTGTTCTGACTTGGTGGTGCACATGTAGCCTATAGCCTGTTTTAGAGAAATGTAATAATCAAATATTGTAAGAGCTTTCATTGTCTGCTTATATGCCCCCTTTATTTATCCTACGGTTCTGATTTGGTGTACAGGTAGAATACTGTAAGAACGGCCCATGTTCTGAATTCTGTCGCTGTACATTTCAAAAGTGCTGAACAAATAGTTATATTGACTACGTCCGTCCTAGATCGCTCATTAACGTCTTAAATCGAAATTACGGATTGCCTCTTATCCGCTCTTCATCCCCTTGTGCCATAGATTCTCAATTGTCAGTAGAAACCACATTTGTTTAAGCAAGTCATCCATATCAGCTATGTTTTTTAAAAAGGCAGTAAATGAGGCTGAATGAACTTTTTCGCTGTCAAACAAGGCTCCGCTGATAACAAGGTGTAGCAGTGGTAAGGTGTTGGGACTGCTGTTGGGACTCTGCTGTTAGGACAGCTTTATGTAGGCCCTAACAGTTTGTGGGCACCGTTTGTCACCGTTATAGTGAAATTAATGTATTGTTTAGTGTTGTGTTGTGGCTTTGCTGGCATGCATCAACAAAAATTGCCCCACCAAGATTTACATGCTTAAATCGCCACTGGATACAGTACATATATTTCTGTAATAACATTTGCATATGCTGTTGTAAAATGCCTAGCTATCTTAAGATAGCTGGAAAAATAACTAAAAATGTAAACGTTAAATGTATTATAGGGCCTACACTCTGTGCTATGGCCCTCTATGATAATGTACCTGTAGTATGTGCAGCCCCTTGAGTGTTAGAATCGCCAGCTCTCTCAGCCCATCTCCAGTCAAGTCCAAGTAAATTATGGACAGCAAGGGGCTCTTGAAGCTCCGCCTCCACAGCAGTTGGAACTGTTCCTCTGTCCCTCTCATTGGTTGCTGGAACTTGTAGCAAAGCAGCTCCTGAAGCATAGGAGCAGAGGCATATGAGACCCTCAGCACATCAGTTAATCATGATTTGGATGAGAAGTTTTAAAGCCACACTCTGAAAGATGTGACTACCATCCAAGAGTGGAGCAAAAAAAATAATTGACAAATGGAGTAAAACATCATTCGTTTATGATAAGGTTAGACTGTTGTACTAATCTCATCAAGGGGTATGTACAGTGCATTCGGAAAGTATTCAGACCCCTTGACTTTTTCCAAATTTTGTTACGTTACAGCCTTATTCTAAAATTGATTACATTGTTAAAAAAAAAAACTGGAAATATCACATTTACATAAGTATTCAGACCCTTTCCTCAGTACTTTGTTGAAGCACTTTTGGCAGATATTACAGCCTCGGGTCTTCTTGGGTATGACGCTATAAGCTTGGTACACCTGTATTTGGAGAGTTTCTCCCATTCTTCTCAGCAGATCCTCGCAAGCTCTGTCAGGTTGGATGGGGAGCGTTCAGAGACCGAAGCCACTCCTGCGTTGTCTTGGCTGTGTGCTTAGGGTCGTTGTCCTGTTGGAAGGTGAATCTTCGCCCCAGTCTGAGGTCCTGAGCACTCTGGAGCAGGTTTTCATCAAGGATCTCTCTGTACTTTGCTCCGTTCATCTTTCCCTTGATCCTGACTAGTCTCCCAGTCCCTGCCGCTGAAAAACATCCCCACAGCACCATGCTTCACCGTAGGGATGGTGCCAGGTTTCCTCCGGACGTGATGCTTGGCATTCAGGCCAAAGAGTTCAATCTTGGTTTAATCAGACCAGAGAATCTTGTTTCTCATGGTCTGAGAGTCCGTTAGGTCCGTTTTGGCAAACTCCAAGTGGGTGTCATCATGTGCCTTTTACTGATGAGTGGCTTCCGTCTGGCCACTCTACCATAAAGGCCTGATTGGTGGAGTGCTGCAGAGATGGTTGGGCTTCTGGAAGGTTCTCCCATCTCCCCAGAGGAACTCTGTCAGAGTGACCATTGGGTTCTTGGTCACCTCCCTGACCAAGGCCCTTCTCCCCCGATTGCGCAGTTTGGCTGGGCAGCCAGCTCTAGGAAGAGTCTTGGTGGTTCCAAACTTCTTCCATTTAAGAATGATTGAGGCTGTGTTCTTGGGGACCTTCAATGCTGCAGAAAAGTTTTGGTACCATTCCCCAGATCTGTGCATTGACAAAATCCTGTCTCCGGGCTCTACGGACAATTTCTTCGACCTCATGCCTTGCTTTTTGCTCTGACATGCACTGTCAACTGTGGGACCTTATATAGACATGATTGTGCCTTTCCAAATCATGTCCAATCAAGTTGTAGAAACATCTCATGGATGATCAATGGTAACAGAATGCACCTGAGCTAAATTTTGAGTCTCATAGCAAAGGGTCTGAATAATTATGTAAATAAGGTATTTCTATTTTTATTTTTAATACATGTGCTAACATTTTTACAAACCTGTTTTCACTTAGTCATTATGGGGTATTGTGTGTAGGTTGATGAGGAAAACATTTAGTCAATTTTAGAATAAGGCTGTGACGTAACAAAATGTGGAAAAAGGGAAGGGGTTTGAATACTTTCCAAATGCACAGTATTTCATTAGTTTAAATGAAGTCTTTTTTTTTGCTCATAGCCCTTCTGCCCCTTATGAGAAGCCCCACAAACTCACCTGTCCATAGGTTCCCAGTAACAGCTCCTTCTGTCCATCAAAGTCCAGGTCTGTGACCAGCGCACAGAGCACTGCGTCACACTGGTCACTCTCCGAGAGGCATGCAGGGCGACTCACACCGTACCCCTGGACATCCCTGAGAGCACAATGTCCTGACCATTCTGACCATAGAAACCTAACTGACCACACAGTGACCGTAGACTAGAAAGCGCACGGACCACCCAGGGAACACAAAACACTCACCAGGACAAAATAGAATATCCTTACCGACCACCACAGAGTATGAAAAGGCTTTATTCAACAAATGACTGGCTACCACTGCAATAAGATATGGGTGTGCGACTTTAATTACATTTCTGAGGTAATGTTCCATTAGTAAGCACCTCTCGCAAATGGTTTGCATTCTTTATTAATGTATTCTTAGTCTCTAATAGGCCTGTATGCCTGTGATACTGACCTGTACACGACAGCCATCTCTATACTGCTGGTCACCAGGAGGTTGTAACCAACGACCTCAATGTCTGAGAAAAGTGTGGAGACAAACATTTTGTTTTTTATGGCTGTGGCGGTCATGAAATGTTGTCAAGCGGTAATTGTATTGCAAATGGAGCCGGTCTCACAGTAATCTACCGTTAATTAACATAAATATGTTTACAATCTCCAGGCTTCCACGCATACAAGCTGCTGATGCATGCCTTTGGAACAGCTACATTTAAAAAAGTTGAATAAATCTATTTAATATAGCCTACACCATCACAATAAAATCCATTATTTATTTACTTGTGATAGGCCTATAAACCTGGGAATGTTTTAGAAATCAAAACATACACTACCAGTCAAAAGTTTGGACACACCTACTCATTCAAGGGTTTTTCTTTATTTTTTTAACTATTTTTTACATTGTAGAATAATAGTGAAGACATCAAAACTATGAAATAGCACATATGGAATCATGTAGTAACCAAAAAAGTGTTAAACAAATCAAAATATTTTTTATATTTGAGATTCTTCAAATAGCCACCCTTTGCCTTGATGACAGCTTTGCACACTCTTGGCATTCTCTCAACCACCTTCATGAGGTAGTCACCTGGAATGTTAGCTAGTTAACACACTATTGGTGGTTTGTTGTGACCAAGTGTTGGTGCTAAACTGTGTGTTATTGTTATTGGGTGCTAGCATGCTAGTTAGCTATGGTGTCATAGTTAGCTAGCTGAATAAAGTGGGTTGAGTCTATTCCTTTAAACATTGAACCGCTGTGGTTCACAACAATTCTGATTTCTAAAGGTGGAAGTTGGGAGAGTTTTTGTTCGGGTGGTTCAGTGAAACAATTTTAGTTTCTGAGGTAGAAGTTTTTGGTGAGGGAGGCCCTGCTCTCTCCTCTCCCAGATGCTTAGCTCATTTCATTCCGATCTCCTCTGCATTTTTGTAGCCATTTGCTACAGCCTGTCAACTATGCCTCTGCCTATCCCTGTTCTCTCCTCTCTGCACAGGCTACACAAACGCACCACGCCGCGTGGCTGCTGCCTCTCTAACCTGGTGGTCCCTGCACGCACCCCACACCTGGAGTTCCAGGTCGCAGGCAGCCTCTGGAACTGCCGTTCTGCTGCCAACAAAGCTGACTTCATCCCAGCCTATGCCAACCTCCAGTCCCTCGACTTCCTGGCGCTGACGGAAACATGGATCACCACTGAAAACACTGCTACTCCTACTGCTCTCTCCTCGTCTGACCATGTGTTCTCGCATACCCCGAGAGCATCTGGTCAGAGGGGTGGTGGTACAGGAATCCTCATCTCTCCCAAGTGGACATTCTCAATTTTTCCCCTAACCCATCTGTCTATCTCCTCATTTGAATTCCATGCTGTCACAGTCACTAGCCCATTTAAGCTTAATATCCTTGTCATCTATCGCCCTCCAGGTTCCCTTGGAGAGTTCATCAATGAGCTTGACGCCTTGATAAGTTCCTTTCCTGAGGATGGCTCACCCCTCACAGTTTTGGGGGATTTCAACCTCCCTATGTCCACATTTGACTCATTTCTCTCTGCCTCCTTCTTTCCACTCCTCTCCTCTTTTGACCTCACCCTCTCACCGTCCCCCCTACTCA
The DNA here is from genome assembly GCF_020615455.1 of Coregonus clupeaformis. Lineage (NCBI taxonomy): Eukaryota > Metazoa > Chordata > Actinopteri > Salmoniformes > Salmonidae > Coregonus > Coregonus clupeaformis. The sequence goes on along the minus strand of NC_059204.1, from coordinate 5,266,270 downwards.
CAAGGCAGGCAATACGCTTGACCTCATCTTCACTAGATGCTGCTCCTCTACTAATCTCACTGCAACTCCCCTCCATGTCTCCGACCACTACTTTGTTTCCTTTTCTCTCTCGCTCTCCTCCCACACTACTCACTCTGCCCCTACACAGATGGTAATGCGCCGCCGCAACCTTCGCTCTCTCTCTCCCACTACTCTCTCCTCTTCCATCCTATCATCTCTTCCCTCTGCTCAATCCTTCTCCCTCCAATCTCCTGATTCTGCCTCCTCAACCCTCCTCTCCTCCCTTTCTGCATCCTTTGACTCTCTGTGTCCCCTATCCTCCCGGCCGGCTCGGTCCTCCCCTCCAGCTCCGTGGCTTGATGACTCATTGCGAGCTCACAGAACAGAGCTCCGGGCAGCGGAGCGGAAATGGAAGAAAACTAAACTCCCTGCCGACCTGGCATCTTTTCACTCCCTCCTCTCTACATTTTCTTCATCTGTTTCTGCTGCTAAGGCCACCTTCTACCACTAAATTCCAAGCATCTGCCTCTAACCCTAGGAAGCTCTTTGCCACATTTTCCTCCCTCCTGAATCCCCCCCTCCCCCCTCCTCTCTCTCTGTGGATGACTTCGTCAACCACTTTGAAAAGAAGGTTGACGACATCCGATCCTCGTTTGTTAAGTCTAATGACACTGCTGGTCCTGCTCACACTGCCCTACCCTATGCTTTGACTTCTTTCTCCCCTCTCTCTCCAGATAAAATCCTGCGACTTGTGACTGCAGGCCGCCCAACAACCTGCCCGCTTGACCCCATCCCCTCCTCCCTTCTCCAGACCATCTCCGGTGACCTTCTCCCCCTACCTCACCTCGCTGATCAACTCATCCTTGACCGCTGGCCATGTCCCTTCCGTCTTCAAGAGAGCGAGAGTTGCTCCCCTTCTCAAAAAACCAACACTCGACCCCACTGATGTCAACAACTACAGACCAGTATCCCTTCTTTCTTTTCTTTCCAAAACCATTGAGCGTGCCGTCTTTAGCCAACTCTCTTGCTATCTCTCTCAGAATGACCTTCTTGATCCAAACCAATCAGGTTTCAGGACTGGTCATTCAACTGAGACTGCTCTTCTCTGTGTCACGGAGACTCTCCGCACTGCTAAAGCTAACTCTCTCTCCTCTGCTCTTGTCCTTCTAGACCTGTCTGCTGCCTTTGATACTGTGAACCATCAGATCCTCCTCTCCACCCTCTCCGAGCTGGGCATCTCCGGCGCGGCTCACTCCTGGATTGCGTCCTACCTGACCGGTCGCTCCTACCAAGTGGCGTGGCGAGAAGCTGTCTCCGCACCACGTGCTCTCACCACTGGTGTCCCCCAGGGCTCAGTTCTAGGCCCTCTCCTTTTCTCCCTATACACCAAGTCACTTGGCTCTGTCATATCCTCACACGGCCTCTCCTATCATTGCTACGCTGACGATACACAACTAATCTTCTCCTTTCCCCCTTCTGATAACCAGGTGGCGAATCGCATCTCTGCATGTCTGGCAGACATATCAGTATGGATGACGGATCACCACCTCAAGCTGAACCCTGGCAAGACGGAGCTGCTCTTCCTCCCGGGGAAGGACTGCCCGTTCCATGATCTCGCCATCACGGTTGACAACTCCGTTGTGTCCTCCTCCCAGAGTGCGAAGAGCCTTGGCGTGACCCTGGACAACACCCTGTCGTTCTCCGCTAACATCAAGGCGGTGACCCGCTCCTGCAGGTTCATGCTCTACAACATTCGGAGAGTACGACCCTGCCTTACACAGGAAGCGGCACAGGTCCTAATCCAGGCACTTGTCATCTCCCGTCTGGATTACTGCAACTCGCTGTTGGCTGGCCTCCCTGCATGTGCCATTAAACCCCTACAACTCATCCAGAATGCCGCAGCCCGTCTGGTGTTCAACCTTCCCAAGTTCTCTCACGTCACCCCCCTCCTCCGCACACTCCACTGGCTTCCAGTTGAAGCTCGCATCCGTTACAAGACCATGGTGCTTGCCTATGGAGCAGCGAGGGGAACGGCACCTCTGTACCTTCGGGCTCTGATCAGTCCCTACACCCAAACGAGGGCATTGCGTTCATCCACCTCTGGCCTGCTGGCTCCCTTCCTCTGCGGAAGCATAGTTCCCGCTCAGCCCAGTCAAAACTGTTCGCTGCTCTGGCACCCCAATGGTGGAACAAGCTCCCTCACGACGCCAGGACAGCGGAGTCACTCACCACCTTCCGGAGACATTTGAAACCCCACCTCTTTAAGGAATACCTGGGATAGGATAAAGCAATCCTTCTACCCCCCCACACACACAGCGGAGTCGCTCACCACCTTCCGGAGACATTTGAAACCCCACCTCTTTAAGGAATACCTGGGATAGGATAAAGTAATCCTTCTACCCCACCCCCCCACCCCACAGCGGAGTCACTCACCACCTTCCGGAGACATTTGAAACCCCCACCTCTTTAAGGAATACCTGGGATAGGATAAAGTAATCCTTCTACCCCCCCCACCCCACCCCCACCCCACAGCGGAGTCACTCACCACCTTCCGGAGACATTTGAAACCCCACCTCTTTAAGGAATACCTGGGATAGGATAAAGCAATCCTTCTACCCCCCCCCCACACACACAGCGGAGTCGCTCACCACCTTCCGGAGACATTTGAAACCCCACCTCTTTAAGGAATACCTGGGATAGGATAAAGTAATCCTTCTACCCCACCCCCCCCACCCCACAGCGGAGTCACTCACCACCTTCCGGAGACATTTGAAACCCCACCTCTTTAAGGAATACCTGGGATAGGATAAAGTAATCCTTCTACCCCCCCCACCCCACCCCACCCCACAGCGGAGTCACTCACCACCTTCCGGAGACATTTGAAACCCCACCTCTTTAAGGAATACCTGGGATAGGATAAAGCAATCCTTCTACCCCCCCACACACACAGCGGAGTCGCTCACCACCTTCCGGAGACATTTGAAACCCCACCTCTTTAAGGAATACCTGGGATAGGATAAAGTAATCCTTCTACCCCACCCCCCCACCCCACAGCGGAGTCACTCACCACCTTCCGGGAGACATTTGAAACCCCACCTCTTTAAGGAATACCTGGGATAGGATAAAGTAATCCTTCTACCCCCCCCACCCCACCCCACCCCACAGCGGAGTCACTCACCACCTTCCGGAGACATTTGAAACCCCACCTCTTTAAGGAATACCTGGGATAGGATAAAGTAATCCTTCTACCCCCCACACAGCGGAGTCGCTCACCACCTTCCGGAGACATTTGAAACCCCACCTCTTTAAGGAATACCTGGGATAGGATAAAGTAATCCTTCTACCCCCCTCCCACACACAGCGGAGTCACTCACCACCTTCCGGAGACATTTGAAACCCCACCTCTTTAAGGAATACCTGGGATAGGATAAAGTAATCCTTCTACCCCACCCCCAAGTTAATTAGAGTTACCAGCCTCAGAAATTGCAGCCCAAATAAATGCTTCAGAGTTCAAGTCATCGACACATCTCAACATCAACTGTTCAGAGGGGACTGTGTAAATCAGGCCTTCATGGTCAAATTGCTGCAAAGCACCGACTACTAAAAGGACACCAATAAGAAGAAGAGGCCTGCTTGGGCCAAGAAACACGAGCAATGGACCTTAGACCGGTGGAAATTTGTCCTTTAGTCTGGAGTCCAAATTGGAGATTTTTGGTTCCAACCGCCATGTCTTTGTGAGACGCGGTGTGGGTGAACGGATGATCTCCGCATGTGTAGTTCCCACCGTAAAGCATGGTGGAGGTGTTATGGTGTGGGGGTGCTTTGCTGGTGACACTGTCTGTGATTTATTTAGAATTCAAGGCACACTTAACCAGCATGGCTACCACAGTATTCTGCAGCGATACGCCATCCCATCTGGTTTGGACTATCATTCGTTTTTCAACAGGATAATGACCCAACACACCTCCAGGCTGTGTCAGGACTATTTTACCAAGAAGGAGAGTGATGGAGGGCTGCATCAGATGATCTGGCCTCCACAATCCCCCGATCTCAACCCAATTGAGATGGTTTGGGATGAGTCGGACGGCAGAGTGAAGGAAAAGCAGCCAACAAGTGCTCAGCATATGTGGCAACTCTTTCAAGACTGTTGGAAAAGCATTCCAGATAAAGCTGGTTGAGAGAATGCCAAGTGTGCAAAGCTGTCATCAAGGCAAAGGGTGGCTATTTGAAGAATCTCAAATGTAAAATATATTTTGAATGAGTAGGTGTGTCCAAACTTTCGACTGGTACTGTAAGGGCTGCATGATGTGACTCTATATTGATGATTTGGAAAAGGCATGCGCTCTGATCCTTGCGCTTGACGCGTAGAGAGAAAGACAATTGCATTGCTGCTCTGCTTGTGTGGCAAGCAAGTTAGGGGATATCTAATCAATGGAAGATGGAATTAAAATTACAGAATGAAAAGTTAAATGAGAAAGAAAGGCTACAATGACCAAAAGCCAACAGGTAGGCTGCTATTTAGGCTATAATCTGAATGGATTTGTTGTTATGTGTAGGGTAACTGTAGGACGGTGCAACATCTGCATAGAATTTGCAATACATCTATAGCTCCACCTAGCCCACTGGTAGGCTAGGGAGAGGTTCTGACCAAATGCTCTCTTCTCCTATCTAATCATTTTGTGTTTGACTGTGCATAAACATGGATCTACAAATCTCATTGCATCCAAAAGAACGACTTGTTATTATTATGTAGATCAGTCAGTCTGCTCAGTCAGTCGGTGATCAGCAACTGAGCAGAATGATTCCCTCAAACACGTCCAGAGTTTTGGAAGGAAAGTACATCCGCAAATCATAGGTTATGTCGCAAATGGCACCCTATTCCTAGGTTATGTCGCAAATGGCACCCTATTCCCTATATAGTGCACTACTTCTGACAAAAGCCCTATAGGCACTGGTAAAACGTAGAACTCTACATAGGGAATGTAGTGCCAGTTGGGCACAACAATATCCAGAGATCATATCGTTGCTGCTCATACATACCGTCCCCTCCCTCCTCTCCTGCCCTTTCGGGGTCCGCCGACTCCGCTCGGGAATGCAGAGGGAAGAGCAGCACGGTGGAGATGGGACTGTCCTGCTGCACCCGCCAACTCTGCACAATCTCTAATCCGCGCGGACGCATGTGAAAACACAGAAAGGAAAGTACATCCGCAAATCATAGGGTGTGTCCAAAATGGCACCCTATTCCCTATATAGCGCACTACATTTAACCAAAGCCCTACGGGCCCTGGTCGAAAGTAGTGCACTAAATAGGGAATTGAGTGCCATTTGGGACACAATCCTATAGTGAGTTAGTGTATGTGTTGTGTATAGGCAGTCCTCACTAGGTCCAGTTTGGTCCACCAGAGCCAGCCCCACGCAGCCATTCTGACAGCCAAAGGCCGAGAGACGATGACCGCTGGGGATACTCAGCACATCAAGCCACAACACACTGCAAAGAGAGGGAACAGTGATTACACACACACACACACACAACTGGGAGAGAACAGCAGACAGAGGTTACACAAACTAACTTGCTGGGCAGCTCTTGTAGCTCAGGGAAGAGTCTCTCGACTGGCTGCTCTTCAAATTGGTGAAGGGAGGCGTTCTATTGCAGAGAAGAGATGTTAACTAGTCTCCCACACCAAACATTACAAATCTCACTGCACATACACAGGTACATAGGCTTACCTCCTTGTAAAGATGAATCCTCTGGTCATGACCACTGAGCAGAAACACTGTCTCACTGCATCCATCTTCGCACTGCACTCTGGAACAGTGATATACTGTTGTTAGTCATGTCATTAACAATGTAAGGAAGTGATAAAACCCTATCGTCATGCCAGGCTTTTTTTATACATTCAATAATATAATCTAGACTCATACATTGGGTCATTCATGCACACACATTTATACTGACTCTACACACACACTCACATCAACAGTCAACATATACGCTGCTGCTAGTCTGTTTATCATATATCCTGATGCCTAGTCACCTTACTCCTATACATGTCTACCTCTATCACTCCAGTCTCCCTGCACATTGTATAGTATTGGAACTGACCCTGTATATAGCTTACTTACTGCTCATGTTCTTCTTATTTCAGTCTTCTTATTTCTACTTTATGTTATTTTTAGTACTACATTGATTACTGCACTGTTGGGTTTAGAACTTGCAAGAAAGGCATTTCACTGTACTACTGTGCACGCGACATTAAAACTTTAAACTTGAAAGTGCATTGTGCACCTAAAAGTCAAAGAAGTATGAACTATGTCTAAAGTTGTTTAGGCAAGTTAGATTGGGGCCCACTCTACTGTGTACAGTACTTACTCTGTGTGGTAAAGCTGGAAGGGGGTGAACTGCAGCTCCAGGTTCAGACAGCTCTCTAAGAAGAGGACAAAGAAACAAGCTATAATCAGGGTCATGTTCACTAGGCACGAAACAGAAGAAACCGGTTCATAACAGGGTGAAATTGGGAGGTATTATCTGAACTCTTTTGTTTTCAATCGTACAATGTTTTGAAACACTTTACTACATGTTCCTAATGAAAACAACCCTGTAAAACCATGTGAATACCAGAAGGGAATGTGTGTTCTATGTGACTCTGCTGCAGCAGGTGATGCGATGACTCACGTGCAATGGACTCCAGGTTGAATTCTGACCCTGGCTCGTAGTCACAGTAGATGTTGAGGAACGGAGTGGCTTTGTCACCAGAGTCCTGGGGGGAACGAGTGAAGACAAGTGTTATGGATACAGCAGGGTTCTTCAATTCCAGTCCTGGAGGGCCGAAACACTTCTGTTTTTCATCCTCTCCTTCTAATCAGGGGCTAATTCAGACCTGGGACACCAGGTGAGTGCAATTAACTACCAGGTAGAAATAAAAAACAGAAGTGTTTCGGCCCTCCAGGACCGGAATTGAAGAACCCTGGGATACAGTGATGTGTGAACACACTTTCATCTACCAAAGAGAAAGAGAGAGAAGTGATCATGGTCGTATCATTCAGTAGACACGAAACGTAAGAAAACATCCCAAAACAGAGAGGTACTATCTGAACTTGCCCATGAGAAATGCTCGTTTTCTGTTTTGCTACAGTGTGGCCTAATGAACACGACTCATGTTTGGGTAGGATATGTGTACAGATGTGTTCACTAGGAGAAGGGTAGGTGATATAAATATACCTTAATGAACGTTATTCCCACGACCAGGCCCCTGTTCGGTGAGGATTTGTTGAAAGCGTCAATTGATACAATCTCTGCATCAACTGAAGAGACAGAGAACGACAGACACACATTAGCAAGTTTACTATCTACACATTTTGTATACACATACACAACACATGAATCGATGCAATGCATGCAATAATGCAACAGTAGCAGGATACATTCTGTAGCTAGCTATCTTATCCTCACCTGGTATGTAAGTGAACTGTACCTCTTTAGCCACAGGTCTGATTTTCTGTTGGAGGTCTTGGTACCTGAAACAGACCACTTTGCCTTTCAGAGTAGCGGCGAGTAGCTGTTGCTCTCCAGCCTGACAGAGTCCGTACATGTTACTCTGGGACAGAAAGCGGCTGAAACTGTCCTCCACGAATGGACACGCTTCTTTCCCCTCGCGTAGCATCCTCGTGACGTAGTAAATAAAATTGATCTAATCAGAATTTGCCAAAACTAGTGCAAAACACCAGCCTATTCCAATAATCCCAAATCCTCCATCACCCTACACGCAGTCAAAAAACACAACATCCGGATGTGGGAGGAACTACGAGTAAAATTGTCCAATTGGAATTTTTTTAATGATTTCTAGCAAATCAGTGTGGAGGTCTTCAACCAATCACTTAACGTCGTAGTTCAGTTACTGCAGTGCAATACGCAAACGTCAACCACTAGGTGTCACAAAAAACTATATAAAAAAATCCATGATCCTGTCTATGGATGTTCCTATAGATAGGATCATGCGTAAGCAAAACAACGGCATGCATTCTAGTCTCTTGGCTTGGAATATAAATAAAAGTAATCTGTTTGAGTGTTCAGTTTATATATTAACTTATTGGACTTAGTGTCCTCAAATACTTTTCACTTGTGAACAGTATAATGTATATTACTTCTGAGCGGCTGCGGGTCCTCTTCTAAGCAGGCGTTATTTTTATTTATTTCTTTTTTATCTCACTGGCTTTCTTACACAGAGCACACCTCACAATTCAGTATAACAGTTGCCAGTCCCTGACACATATCTCTGTGAATCAAGCCTCTCTAATTACTTATTTGTATAATATTGTGGAGGAGAGATGAATGAAGAGTTTTGTTTTTTTGAGGACTGCACAACAGACAGTAGGCTGCCTCAATATAAAACATGGTTATCAGTGTGTGTGTGAGAGAGAGAGCAGGGAACACATTTACATCATTTAGCAGACGCTCTTATCCAGAGCAACTTACATGCAGACATTATTAATTTTTTCATATTGGCCCCCCATGGGAATCAAACACACAACCCTGGCATTGCAAACACCATGCTCTATCAACTGAGCTACATCCCTGCTGGCCATTCCCTCCCCTACCCTGGGCCAATTGTGAGCCACCCCATGGGTCTCCCGGTCGCAGCCGGCTACGACAGAGACTGGATTCAAACCAGGATCTCTAGTGGCACAGCTAGCACTGCAATGCAGTGCCTTAGACCACTGTGCCACTCGGGAGACACAGTACCGCAGAATCAGTTTACACAACGTCTAAATCAGCAGGTCACATCTAATCTACACATTGTTTGGTTAGTCAGTACTATCTCATGCGTTCACCAGGGATGCAGTGGTAAAAAATCGAGGCACAAATTTGTAACAATATTTCATGATCAATAGTATTGAAAGCTCTTGTATCTACTACAAAATATATATTATATCTACTACAAAACCCTCTGTGTGTATATGTCTCTTTTGGAGAGAGAATGTCCATTGCATATGGACATTGGACAATTCCTGCCAAGACAATGTGTAGTGTTTGTGTCATTGGGTCTTGTATGTATATTGTATGTAGAGACAGTGAAATCACCTGTTGTACTATATTCTCCCAGTTCAGGAATAGCTTGTGCCAAACTCCCAGTTCCCGAGTGGCGCAGTGGTCTATGTCTCTTTTGTGTCATTGAGTCTTGTATGCATATTGTACGTACAGACAGTGATATCACCTGTTGTACTATGGGTCTCCCCTACCCTGGTTCGAATCCAGCCTCTGTCGTAGCCGGCCGCGACCGGGAGACCCATGGGGCGGCGCACAATTGGCCCAGGGTAGGGGAAGGGATGTAGCTCAGTTGGTAGAGCGTTTGCAACGCCAGGGTTGTGGGTTTGATTCCTATGGGGGGCCAGTATGAAAAATAATGTATGCACTCACTAACTGTAAATCGCTCTGGATAAGAGCGTTTGCTAAATGACTAAAATGTAATCTTCTGGCAGGATTACTGTCCATTATTATCAGTCAACCACATTGTCACCTCAGACAGCATCCTCTGACTCATTACACACACAATGTCACTTTTTATTTAAGGGTATTTTCATACAATTTTGTTTCACTGTTTAGAAATGAAAACACTTTATGTATCTATTCCTCCCATTTGAGGTATCATAAGTATTTGGACAAATTCACTTATAGTGTGTTCAATTTAGTCAAAACGTTTAGTATGTGGTCCCATTTTCCTAGCACGCAGTTGGTACACCAAGCCTGTGACTCTACAGACTTGTTGGATGCATTTGCAGTTTGTTTGGTTATGTTTCGGATTATGTTGTGCCCAATAGAAAACAACGGTCAGTAATTTATTGTGTCATTTTGGAGTAACTTTTATTGTAAATAAGAGTAGAATATGTTTCTGAACACGTCTACATTAATGTGGATGCTACCATGATTACATATCATGAATGAATCGTGAATAATTATGAGTGAGAAAGTTACAGAGGCATAAATATCATACCCCCCCAAAAATGCTAACCTCCCCTGTTATTGGCAATGGTAAGAGGTTAGCATGTTTTGGGGGCATGGTCTTTGTGCATCTGTAACTTTCTCACTCATCGTTATTCACGATTCATTCATGATTATCCCTAATCATGGTAGCATCCGCATGAACGTAGAAGTGTTCAGAAACATATTATATTCTCATTTACAATAAAAGTGACTCCAAAATGACACACGTGGGGTAACTGGTCATTAGTGAGTGCATACATAATTTTTTTATACTGGCCCCCCATGGGAATCGAACCCACAACCCTGGCGTGGCAAACGCCATGCTCTACCAACTGAGCTTCATCCCTGCAGGCCATTCCCTCCCCTACCCTGGACAAATTGTGCACCGCCCCATGGGTCTCCCGGTCGCGGCCGGCTACGAGACTGGATTCGAACCAGGATTTCTAGTGGCCTTAGACCACTGCGCCACTCGAGAGACACAAATTCCACAGTAACAGAGTGATGCTGAGACTCACGTTTTCACTTTAAAATGTTTATGCCAAGCAAATAACATTGATTTCAAACCACACACCTGCACTACATGACCAAAAGTATGAGGACACTTGCTCGACCATTCCAAAATCATCTCATTCCAAAATCATGGACATTAATATGGAGTTGGTCCACCCTTTGCTGCACAACAGCCTCCACTCTTCTAGATGTTGGAACATTGCTGCGGGGAATTGCTTCCATTCAACCACAAGAGCATTAGTGGGGTTGGGCACTGATGTTGGGCGATTAGGCCAGTCAAGTTCTTCCACACCGATCTTGACAAACCATTTCTGTATGGACCTCGCTTTGTGCACGGGGGCATTGTCATGCTGAAACACGAAAGGGCCTTCCCCAAACTGTTGCCACAAAGTTGGAAGCACCAAATTGTCTAGAATGTCATTGTATGCTGTAGTGTTAAGATTTCCCTTCACTGGAACTAAGGGGCCTAGCACAAACCATGATAAACAGCCCTAGACCATTATTCTTCCTTCACCAAACTTTACAGTTGGCACTATGCATTGGGGCAGGTAGCGTTCCATTGTTTCCACTGCTCCAGAGTCCAATGGAGGCGAGCTTTACACCACTCCAGCCGACGCTTGGCATTGCGCATGGTGATCTTAGGCTTGTGTGCGGCTGCTCGGCCATGGAAACCCATTTCATGAAGCTCCCGACAAACAGTTATTGTGCTGACGTTGCTTCCAGAGGCAGTTTGGAACTCGGTAGTGAGTGTTGCAACCGAGGACAGACGATTTTTATGCGCTACACGCTTCAGCACTCGGTCGTCCCGTTCTGTGAGCTTGTGTGGCCTACCACTTCGCTGCTCCTAGACATTTCCACTTCACAATAGTAGGGCAAGAATTTGAGAAACTGACTTGTTGTAAAGGTGGCATCCTATGACGGTGCCAGGTTGAAAGTCACTGAGCTCTTCAGTAAGGCCATTCTACTGACAATGTTTGTCTATGGAGATTGTATGGCTGTGTGCTCGATTTTATACACCTGTCAGCAATGGGTGTGGCTGAAATAGCCCAATCCACTAATTTGAAGGTGTGTACACGTACTTTTGTATATATTGTGTATATGCAGAAGTCTACTTTGAACAATTGCCACTGAAAAAAAACAAACACATTCACTTGAGGAACAGTGCAGATGCAAAGTTTGGTAACAGAAGGACAGTAAAATCTCCCTCAGTTTTGTATGTGACCACGTTTTCCAAAAACTGTTAAATATTAACTCAGAATTAAGATTCAAAGATGTCTGCAGAAATATGACACATTGAGTTGAAAAAAATGTATTTTGGTTATCGAACTACAGTAAGTGAAGTGGATCAACACCCGGAAAAGAATGACGGTAAAATAATGACATCATGGGTCCCTGATCTGTACTTTACAGAAATGCGTAATTATGCATGTCATTCTCTTCATGGTGATGCATCCTAAATAGGTACACAAAGGTAGAAACATTTAATATCGGCTATTATTCTACATACTGGCTATTATTCTAATGAGCCCCGCCCCCAAACAAGACCAAATTTGGTTGGTCCAGACTGGACCAAATCTGTACCAATCATAGATGTCTATGTTTCACAGGTTTTGGCATCACAGTACAGCACAGTAGAGCACAATAGAGTACAGTACAGCACAGCACAGCACAGCACAGTAGAGTAGAGTTTAGTACAGTAGAACACAATAGAGCACAGTAGAGCACAGTAAAGAAAAGTAGAGTAGAGTAGAGTATCGTTCAGTACAGTACAGTAGAGTACAGTAGAGTAGAGTATATTACATTATACTGTACTCTACTCATGTGTGCTCTACTGTACTCTACTCTAGTGAACTATATTCTACTCTACTTTTCTTTACTTTACTGTACTGTACTGTACTCTACTGTGCTCTACTTTACTGTACGGTGCTCTACTGTGCTGTACTGCAACTGTGGTTTGTGACTACCATGATTTCCCATTGTGGCCAATTCAATTGCAGTCATTTTATTAGAGATTTTTCAGTCGCTTTGTTAACATTTATAAAACTAAATTTAAATGTTGATATTAATTGACAGGGGCCTTTACTTCAATTTTTGGGGGGGTTTTGATGTATTTCTAATATCTTTTAAGACTTTTTCTAGTATATGTTTTTTAAGACCCCTTTTCCATCTGTGTAACCAGAAAAAAAAGCCTTTACCTATTCCTAATTAATGAAGGCATATCTATACCGTCATTTCCCAAAAATATAGACTCTTAGCTTTCATTTGATACCAAATTTGATATGCTCCTATAAACTTCACATGTTGGTGCTCATGGGTCTTTTTACATGGAAATGACCAGGGACAGAGGCTCTGACATGTTGCCATGTCCCAGTGTTTCTAGAATAGTCTGTAAGGCTCCTGGGTTGGTGCCAGCTGGTACAGTATATCTCCTAACTGGGTGCAAGGGTAATGGGGGGTTGTTGTGCTGAGCTGCTGGTGGCTGAGCACCAGGTCTTCACGTAGGAGATTTGTGTGAGTGTGTGTGTGTGTGTGTGTGTGTGTGTGTGTGTGTGTGTGTGTGTGTGTGTGTGTGTGTGTGTGTGTGTGTGTGTGTGTGTGTGTGTGTGTGTGAGTGATTGGGACTGACAACAGCCTCTGTATTACTGGTTTAGCCAACCCCTTTTAGACAGTCTAATCTGGATTAACCACTGCAGTGTGTCAGTGGGGACATGGCCCACGCCCTCCTCCACCCTCTATACCCCTTCACCTGCTTCCCCCTCACCATCCCTCCCTCTCTCCATCCCTCCCTCCTCACCCCATCTCTTTCCTACCCATCTTCCCTCTGTCACCTTGTTCTTCCTCCCTCCAACTCTCCCTCCTCTCTACCTTGTTCTTCCACTTCCCCTCCTCTCTCCTGTCCTCTTTCTCAATCGCCTTACCTGATTCTCTCTGATCACTTCTGTCTACCTGTCCCCCCTCCCTCTCTATCACCTAATTCACTCTGTCCTCGATCTGTTTTCATCTCCCTCTCTCTCTAACTGCACCATCTTTTGTATTGCATGCAATTCTTCAACAATTTCATCCCAAAGCTCTCCCGTAGTGTAGTTTGGCGTGCGGGCATGTTCGTGTGTGTGTGTGTGTGTGTGTGTCTCTGTGTGTGTGTCTCTGTGTGTGTGTGTGTGTGTGGGTGCATGGGGGGTGGGGCACGTGGCAGCATGTGGCCGAGGATTACGGGTGCTCAGTCCTCAATTCCCTAATTGCTCCTAAAGCTGCAGAACTATCTGTTCCACAATCTAACATGGCTGCCTGTCTATATCATCTGTATGTCTACGGTATAGACACTGAATATATGCTGAGTGTCAATAAAAAATAAACGTCAATAAAGTTTAAAACAGAAGTGGTTTATTATTGGATTTTGCCAAATCTTTATTTTGCAAAAACACATTTTTCCTCAACAAAATATCCTGCCTTAAAATTATTGTTTTGTCCAAATATTAATCAACCATGATCTCCAAAAAGACAGCTAACAAAACCTACAACCACGTAGTTAATATTCTCTTAGCTTGAACTGTTGACAAACCCATTGGCACTGACACACACACACGCAAACAAAATAGACATCAACATAAAACAGACATAACAAAATAGCAAACAAAATCTCTCCACCAACACTAATTTCTCCCGGTTCCATAAGTCAATGATGATAGTCCATAAAAACATGGTGGTTGTTCCGTCTTGCTCATTCCATGAGTTTGGTGATTGGTCTTGTCTGTCTCTGTAAAGTATTTTCTTGATGTAAATGTTCTTGTTTTGAGTTGCAGGTGTAGAAGGTATATCTTTCCTTCATTTCTGTCTGTCTGTCTGTCTGTCTGGCTGGCTGTCTGGCTGGCTGTACATCTTAACACCTGTCTGTCTGTTTGTCTTTAGACTTACGAACCATTCTGTCTCCTTGTCTCTCTGTCCAAGTTGTCTGTAGACTACTTCTCTTTTCTCTTTTAGGTGATAGATCATTCTCTCTATCCACTCTCTCTCCCTCTGCCACTGAATGGATTGCGCTCTCTTTCCTGCCTTTATCTGGAGATAAGATACTTTTCAGATAAAGCATATTATGATAGCTAAATCAAATGAGCTTTGTGGGTGTTTGTGAACCTGTGTGTGTGTGTGTGTGTGTGTGTGTGTGTGTGTGTGTGTAGGTGTTTGTTTTTACACTGGTTTATTACAGCTCACTGTAATCTTTTGATGATGGGTCAATTAATATGTGAATGGCTTGATTTTATGAATAGCGATTCATTGTTTGATGGACCTGTTCAATAACTGATTGAAAACCTTTAGATGCAATTTAGAATCAAAGTTGAAGCCACAATCCTGAGTTTCAGCCAGGCTATAAACCAAAAAATATACTTAGGATATTTGGGTTATGAGTTGTAATATGCACATAAAGCATAAGTTATATTCTTTGAGAATGGGTATATAATTGAAATGACCATTAAACAGAATAAAATATTGCAGATTGTGCCACAATCACCTTCCTTTTAAATCAGGGACTCATTCTTTTTTTTTATATCACTACACTTACATTGAACCTTGTGTCACATGAAGGTAAATGTTTTGTTGTGGCTTAATTTGTTTAATTTGGTCAAATTATTGTAAAAATGTTCATTGTCAACAATATTCAAAATAAAAATTCCGTTTAGGGAGGCCCACATAACTCTACAAAAAAAAAACCTGGCAAAAATACGTGTTTGTGACAGAACAAACGAAACGAATATGAAATATTTTAACAATTTTGGCCCAATAACAAAAAATCGAAAGTCAAAAGAACTGATCAATAAAATCTTCGTTCTGAGTATAGTTTATTACTTCAACGTTGTAATTGGAGGCCATAGTAATCGAAATATGTGTACCAACATGAACTCATTTCTCATTGATTTTCAAATTATAATTACAAATTGAAACGTAAAATTGTAGGGTGAATTTTTCCGTCTTCTGTAACCTCTTTCGACATCTATCCAACATATTAGCCCAGCACATACGTTTCTGAAATCCTCAAGATGCTTCCTAATCACACAAAAAAACGAATGTTAATATCATATTGACAGGAGTCATGACACACCCACACTGATTTAAAACCATATTTCCGTTCGCATTTGGTAGACTGGGACAGCAGTTTAGATAAACTGGGACACCATTATTATAGTCCTAATTGTACACCAATGAATGACAATTCAATTCCATTTTATGTGCTTAGGAAACATCTGAGGATTCCCGAAATGTATCATGTGTTGGGCTAACATGATGGATAGATGTCTGACGAGGTTACAGAAGACAGAAATGCTAAAAGTGTCCCACTTTTTCTGAATTCACTCTAATAACAGTACTAACAACAGTAGTCAGTGCTTGACTTGGGCTGAAATAGGATCCGGTACTCATTTTGGGTATGGGTACTTTTTATATTTAAGTGCAGAAGCTCCACAATACTTTTGACCTATTAAGAGGAACAGGAGCTCAAGCAGTAGAACATTTGAGGTGCCGGTACTCAGCGACGGTGAGTTCCTGCCCAAGTCAAGCACTGACAGTACTACAACTAAATATTTACAGGATATAGTACTATAAGAACCAGAGCCCTCCCTAACCTTAGTACAAAATTAAAACATAATATTGGCTACTTTTGTATGTATTTTGATGCACCAGTACATACAGTGAGGGAAAAAAGTATTTGATCCCTTGTTGATTTTGTACGTTTGCCCACTGACAAAGAAATGATCAATCTATAATTTTAATGGTAGGTTTATTTGAACAGTGA
Organism: Coregonus clupeaformis; assembly: GCF_020615455.1. NCBI lineage: Eukaryota > Metazoa > Chordata > Actinopteri > Salmoniformes > Salmonidae > Coregonus > Coregonus clupeaformis. The sequence goes on along the minus strand of NC_059204.1, from coordinate 5,249,999 downwards.
GAGACAGAATAACAACAAAAAAATCCAGAAAAACGCATTTGAAAAATGTTATAAATTGATTTGCATTTTAATGAGGGAAATAAGTATTTGACCCCCTCTCAATCAGAAAGATTAATGGCTCCCAGGTGTCTTTTATACAGGTAACGAGCTGAGATTAGGAGCACACTCTTAAAGGGAGTGCTCCTAATCTCAGTTTGTTACCTGTATAAAAGACACCTGTCCACAGAAGCAATCAATCAATCAGATTCCAAACTCTCCACCATGGCCAAGACCAAAGAGCTCTCCAAGGATGTCAGGGACAAGATTGTAGACCTACACAAGGCTGGAATGGGCTAGAAGACCATCCCTAAACAGTTGGTGCGATTATTCGCAAATGGAAGAAACACAAAAGAACTGTCAATCTCCCTCGGCCTGGGGCTCCATGCAAGATCTCACCTCGTGGAGTTGCAATGATCATGAGAACGGTGAGGAATCAGCCCAGAACTACACGGGAGGATCTTGTCAATGATCTCAAGGCAGCTGGGACCATAGTCACCAAGAAAACAATTGGTAACACACTACGCCGTGAAGGACTGAAATCCTGCAGTGCCCGCAAGGTCCCCCTGCTCAAGAAAGGACATATACAGGGCCGTCTGAAGTTTGCCAATGAACATCTGAATGATTCAGAGGAGAACTGGGTGAAAGTGTTGTGGTCAGATGAGACCAAAATCGAGCTCTTTGGTATCAACTCAACTCGCCGTGTTTGGAGGAGGAGGAATGCTGCCTATGACCCCAAGAACACCATCCCCAACGTCAAACATGGAGGTGGAAACATTATGCTTTGGGGGTGTTTTTCTGCTAAGGGGACAGGACAACTTCATCGCATCGAAGGGACGATGGACGGGGCCATGTACCGTCAAATCTTGGGTGAGAACCTCCTTCCCTCAGCCAGGGCATTGAAAATGGGTCGTGGATGGGTATTCCAGCATGACAATGACCCAAAACACACGGCCAAGGCAACAAAGGAGTGGCTCAAGAAGAAGCACATTAAGGTCCTGGAGTGGTCTAGCCAGTCTCCAGACCTTAATCCCATAGAAAATCTGTGGAGGGAGCTGAAGGTTTGAGTTGCCAAACGTCAGCCTCTAAACCTTAATGACTTGGAGAAGATCTGCAAAGAGGAGTGGGACAAAATCCCTCCTGAGATGTGTGCAAACCTGGTGGCCAACTATAAGAAATGTCTGACATCTGTGATTGCCAACAAGGGTTTTGCCACCAAGTACTAAGTCATGTTTTGCAGAGGGGTCAAATACTTATTTCCCTCATTGAAATGCGAATGAATTTATAACATTTTTGACATGCGTTTTTTCTGGATTTTTTTGTTGTCATTCTGTCTCTCACTGTTTAAATAAACCTACCATTAAAATTATAGACTGATCATTTCTTTGTCAGTGGGCAAACGTACAAAATCAGCAGGGGATCAAATACTTTTTCCCTCACTGTAGTATCCACATTTATGTCACAATTTGGCACAGTGCATTATTTATGACAGTTTTATAACCTTAACATCAAAACTGAAAAAAAGCTATGTCACTGATCTCACTGTATGCTTCAGGGGGCGAGCTTCCTGTTTTAAGCTTGCTCTGCCCCTCTCTATGATGTCACACCAATGAAGTGATGTGATTTTGATCATGTGGTTTCTCTGCAAGGGTTTAGTAATAATGGTTTGGATTTTCTCTTGTCAGTCCAAGAAATAAAACATGTCAGGATTAAGCTGTCCCAGTTTTTATGATGTCCACCTCTTTCTGAATCTTAGAATTTAATGGGAATATTATTTTTGATTCATGCAGTCTATTAACCATGGACTCAATTCAGTCATTTTCATTTCTGTATTATAGGCTTATGGGCCAAATACATTACATTACCAAAAGTATGTGGACACCTGCTCGTCAAACATCTCATTCCAAAATCATGGGCATTAATATGGAGTTGGTCCCCCCTTTGCTGCTATAACAGCCTCCACTCTTCTGGGAAAGCTTTCCACTAGATGTTGGAAAATTGCTGCGGGGACTTGCTTCCATTCAGCCACAAGAGCATTAGTGAGGTCGGGCACTGATGTTGGGCGATTAGGCCTGGCTCGCAGTCGGTGTTCCAATTCATCCCAAAAGTGTTCGATGGGGTTGAGGTCAGGGTTCTTCCACAGTCCAGTCAAGTTCTTCCACACCAATCTCGACAAACCATTTCTGTATGATCCTTGCTTTATGCACGGTGGCATTGTCATACTGAAACAGGAAAGGGCCTTCCCCAAACTGTTGCCACAAAGTTGGAAGCACAGAATTGTCTAGAACGTCATTGTATGCTGTAGTGTTAAGATTTCCCTTTACTGGAACTAAGGGGCCTAGCCCAAACCATGAAAAACAGCCCCAGACCATTATTCCTCCTCCACCACACTTTACAGTTGGCACTATGCATTGGGGCAGGTAGCGTTCTCCTGGCATCTGCCAAACCCAGATTTGTCAGTCGGACTGCCAGAGTGTAAGGTGTGATTTATCACTCCAGAGAACGAGCTCAATGGCGGCAAGCTTTACACCACTCCAGCCGACACTTGGCATTGCGCATGGTGATCTTAGGCATGGAAACCCATTTCATGAAGCTCCGGATGAACAGTTATTGTGCTGACGTTGCTTTCAGAGGCAGTTTGAACTCTGTAGTAAGTGTTGGAACCGAGGACCTACGATTTTTACATTCAGTTCTGTAAGCTTGTGTGGCATACCACTTTGCGGCTGAGCCGTTGTTGCTCCTAGACTTTTCCACTTCACAATAACAGCACTTACAGTTGACCGGGGCAGCTCTAGCAGGGCAGACATTTGATGAACTGACTTGTTGGAAAGGTGGCATCATATGACGGTGCCACGTTGAAAGTCACTGAGCTCTTCAGTAAGGCCATTCTACTGCCAATGTTTGTCTATGGAGACTGCATGGGTGTGTGCTGTGCTCAATTGTATACACCTGTCAGCAACGGGTGTGGCTGAAATAGCCGAATCCTCTCATTTTCAGTATGAAAATGTATGCACTCACTAACTGTAAGTCGCTCTGGATAAGAACGTCTGCTAAATGACTCAAATGTAAATTTTAAGGGGTGTCCACATACTTTTGTATATACAGTATAATGTGTCTGAGACTTTATCATTTATAATCTTATGCCTTGATTTCAAATGTTTAAAGAACGAATGTTTATCAATTTTTGATAAATCATCAGCATTTTAAAAAATATACTGCTAAATATTATTTATTGCTACAGCACTGAAAATGAATAGTTTGAAATAGATAGGCAATTAGGCATATGCAACAAAATATTTTACCCAACCCGTCAAAGATTACATAAACTGTAGCCTATACGGAAAATGCTTATTTTGTTTCATGAAAATGTGATAAATGCCTCTACATGGTCAATTGAAAAAGTAGACCTAACTGCAAAATTGTTTATAAATGTCTCTTGGAATAAAAGGAACATGTGGGACGAAGTGTAGTCGGATGGGCAGAGACGAGAGAGATAGAGGGAGGAGGGAAAGACGGAGCGAAAGAGAGAGAGAGAGAGAGAGAGAGAGAGACAGAGAGACAGAGAGAGAGAGAGAGACAGAGAGAGAGAGAAGGGAGGGGTTTCTATGCGTCCACGTCGTCCCTCTAATTAGCTAACCGTGTCTGTAAAATAAGTCAGTGTAGCGGCTTCACCCCGCTCAACGGCAGCACGCGCCTCTTTACCTGCTCCTGGCGCGCCAAAAAAGAAGGGTCCGCGCGCTCTAACATGATCTAAACTAAGGCGCGCAATTGTAACAAGGAGTGCACTTCAAATGTTTGGTTTTTTCGACAAGTCAGTAAAGTGAGAAAGAGTAAAGAAAGAAAGAAAGAAAGAAAGAAAAATAATTTACAAGATATCCTTGTCACTTTTACGCACTTGGCGAGGTTGACTTGGAGCGAGACCCAAACTAACCGACCAAGAGGGACTGGTGGGAAATAGCAAAGTCTCCCAAGAAAGTCCAGTCGTGTGTGTCAGTTCAGAGAGACAACCGAGTGAGCGAGAAGGCATAAAAGCCCGGCGCGAGGATGATGTCCTACATTAAGCAACCCCATTACGCCATGAACGGGTTAAACATGACTGGGATGGACCTGCTACACACCACGGCTGGATACCCATGTGAGTATAATAATACTACCACTTTTTTTATTGTAATTTACCACATTTTTTTATTTTTTTTATAGCCTACGGTGGCCAAAGATTAACGCGATTTATGTGTAAAACAGGGCAGTGCATGCGTAAAGTCCACGCACCATGGATTTTTCAACCCCGTTAATAATGTAGGCCCTATAACAACATAACATAGCCTACTAATAACAATAACTACAACAACAACAACAACAATAATAGTATCACAATATTAATCATAATAATAGATTATTCTGTGACTGGTTCGCATGACAATAAGCTATTCAACAAAGGGTAGGCTAGTATCAAATAACAGCGATTCCTAATCAAAAATAAAATATGAAATAATTGTGAGAATTGAAAACCATATTGATAGACAATGATGACAGTTTTGCCTAATCCTAGTCCAAATTGGCTAAATGTGAGCGTAGCCTGGTCCTTTACAGTCGGCTATGCATTTCTCTGTCAAAATTAATATTTTGGCATCTGCCATTACCATCATCACCAGTTGTAACACTTGTTCAATTTAGATACAGACAATCGCCATTTAGCCTAACAAACATCTTCCCATATATGGGCACAGTCTTTTGTCAGGAAACGAATAGTTTTCACATATACCTGCATTTGCCTATAGTTGCCTTAATTTTTTCTTTGGTCTTTTTTCTATTACTAGGCTAATACCTGCTATGACTCATTTAAATATCTGAAAATACCATAATGATCATAGAAACTATATGACTTGTCTTATAGAGAGGTGTCATGAGGGGTCATGAAATCAATACCACTGTTATCAACAGATATACAACCCTTTACCAATGAACTGTAGGCCTAATGAAATTCAATGTGAATGTCAATCACTTTGAGCACTGAGGAGTGCTACTGTCCATTAATGCCATTCCATCATTACCATTATTATCACACAGTCTCTGTGTCTCTGGATTTCTCAGCCACCCCGCGAAAGCAGCGTCGCGAGCGCACCACCTTCACACGCACTCAGCTGGATATCCTGGAGGCCTTGTTCTCCAAGACCCGCTACCCCGACATCTTCATGAGGGAGGAGGTGGCACTCAAGATCAACCTCCCCGAGTCACGCGTACAGGTACGGTGTAATGATGATATAGAGAAAATATAGAGAATAACTATAAAATACATAGTCAGACATGGCTCTATCTATAAGTGGTTCTCATCCTCTTGTCTCACCAACAGATGTCTATATGGCAATGTAATGGATTTAGAAGTACATTGAGAGTAGGCCTATACAGGTTATGCAGTTAGTGCAATTTACATCTATACATGTTATCAATCGGAGCTCCTTTCAAGTTATAACAACATAGACAGTGGAAGAAAAACCTACACAAGCGAAACATAGTGTTACAATATTGTTGTTGAGATTTAAAAAAATTACATCCACCTTCATAGGTAAGAGAGTGTGACACATGCTCTCAGATGGAAGAGTATAATTCACCAGTATTGTAGTAGGGACTGTAGAAGGACATGTACTGAATGCACTGTACAGACACATCCCACACCCGTGACAGTTTAGCTCACAGTTCTATCTGGTACGAAAACTGGTTTTGACACGTGCATTATATCACAGAGTATAGGTGCACATTGGCATAGTGACAGATATATCAACAATGATGTAGTAACATATTGTCATCTTCCCACCAAACAACTTACTATCACCATCACAGTATTTCCACATATTGTCTGTCTCTATGCTAAGGAGCTGTGTTGTGTCTCTGTCTCTGCAGGTGTGGTTCAAAAACCGCCGTGCCAAGTGCCGCCAACAGCAGCAGCAGAGCAGCGGCCAGTCCAAGCCCCGCCCGCCCAAGAAGAAGGCGTCGCCTGCCAAGGACCAGCCCAGCGCTGGCCCAGACCCCTCGGCCAACAACCCCTCTGGTTCCTACAGCCCCTCCCCCACCCCATCGGGCCCCTCCCTGCCGCCCAGCGGCAACAACCCTGGCAACGCAGCCGGCTCCATCTGGAGCCCGGCCATCTCACCACTCCCTGACCCTCTGGCCTCCTCGGCGCCCTGCATGCAGCGGCCCTCTGCCTACCCGATGAGCTACGGCCAGCCGCAGGCCTACGCCCAAGGCTACGCCCAGGGCTACGCCGGCACCTCCTCCTACTTCACGGGCCTGGACTGCGGCGCCTACCTGTCGCCCATGCACTCGCAGCTGTCGGCTAGCGGTGCCCTCAGCCCCATCACCGTGCCCTCAATGGGGGGCTCGCTGAGCCAGTCACCCGCATCGCTCTCCTCCCAGGGCTACGGCATGGCCGCCTCGCTGGGCTTCACCTCCGTCGACTGCCTGGACTACAAAGACCAGCAGGCCTGGAAGCTGGGCTTCAGCACCATGGACTGCCTGGACCACAAAGACCAGAATTCCTGGAAGTTCCAGGTGCTGTAGAGAGAGGAAGAAGAAAAAGAAGAAGACGAGGGAGTGGAGTGGGAGGAGTTGTGAATTAATAAGGCCCTCGCCAGATATACAGTATGATCAAATACGATCAAATGATTCTGACTGAGGACTTTTTTGTTGTTATTTTTTTCTCTCCGTTTCTCATTTGTAAGCTTGGTTTTTGCAACCCCTGTAGAATGTGTTTTCTATTCAGGGGAGAGAGGAGAAGAGAGACCCGGGGACATTATTGATCCCTCCTGACTGTGATTGCAGGATATCAGGTCCATTTACTTTCTCATACAGTAGAAGGGAAGGATGTCCCTGAGGATCATACTACTACATGGGAAAGACTCTCAGCTAGAAACTGATTTAAACACACGCCATGGTTCAGATGCATTGATTGGTCTGTGATGGAAAGACATCCTCAAGAGAATTCTACTGACACAACCACGCTAAACTCAATCGTTCCTCTGATGTTTTTTTCTGCTGTTGATGGCTTGAGTTTTTTTTTCAAGAAATACAACAATAGATCAAATTTACAGAGCTTTGATACTCTCTTAGTCTCTCTCTTTTTTTGTTCTGAAAGACCATCAGTGTTAATTTGAGTTTAGTCATTGTTATTCTATGTTACAATTTAGATTTTCATTTGGTTACTTTTAGGCTTTTGGAGCTAACGTGTTACTATGGTGTTAGGCTAGCATCATTGCTATTATATTTTAATGAGAAAAAAGAAACTTCTTTGTTTTGTTGTGTGAAATATTAAAGCTAACTTTGAAAATTATTGTGATTACAAGTTTGAGTGACATATCAGTTTCACAATTTATATGAAGGGTTCAGGTTTTTTGCATTCAAACGTACTGTACATCATGTATTGGTATTCGGAATCAAAATTAGTTCAGTTCAAGTACATGACTGACCCAGAACTAAACAAGTGACCAGTTGACTTCTGATGATAACAATCACCATGTTGTTAGTTAGTTAGCTATGGTTTCTACTGTGTTTCTTAACAGTTTCCACCTTGGCCCACATGGCTCTCCAGTGCGTCTTGCTGTCGGTTATTTTTGCTCATCTGATTCTGGAGTGGCTCAATCCTCTTACCCTCCCTTCAGCAATGTCCTAAGTGAATTAGTCAGGATTACCCCTCTGTCTCTCTTTCCTTCTCTCTATCTCCCCCTCCTTCTTTCTGTCACCATCTTTCTGTCTTTTCCCCATTTCTGTAACTCTTTATTCTCTCTCCCTCTTTATTCTCTCTCCCCATCTCTACCTCTCCCTTCTCTCTTTCCCTCAGTCAGTGAGTGACATATAACAAGAGGAAAACTGCTGATGCACAGCCAAGTTTCAAAATTGCACCTTGAGTATTCTAACTTTCAACAGTAAATTGAGACCCCGACTGAGTTCCTAAAATGTTTGTTTTTGTTTCTTTATTCAAAAAAAGTACAGAGGTCCTGACCTCGGTGTCCTCGTATGTAGCTATGGCCTTGGCCTTTCCCTGTTTGTCTGTCTCTCCGTCTACATGTCTCTCAATCTTCTGCACCAATGGTCTCAATCACTCCTTTTCTCTCTGAACAGGCAAAGTATACCATATACTCTATAAAATGAAGGAAGGTCGATGCCCTTGATGATAATGCTATATGGAAAAGACTTAACTAGAAACTGATTTGAAACACTCAGGCCATGGTTAAAACATATTACAGCTGACATCAAACTCTGCTATCATAGAGGACAATGAGTGACTCAGAAACTTCATTAGTTCCTCTTTATTTCTTTCCTTCCAGAAATGTCTCAATGTCCAAAAAACAATCAAGGCTATCATCTGTGACATAAAGTATTGTCTATTGTCCCTCGGGGTACAGTACTTTCTTCCTACGTGCAACCTCTCCCCTCCAACCCATCTCTTCTCCCCATCCCTGCCAGTCTCTTACCCCCCTTTGCCTCCCTCCACACCCCCACTACTCCACCTCACCCTCCTCTTCTGACAACTCAGTAATCCCTAGTTGACCTGGTTACATGCCATGTAATTTGACTACAAGTGGAAATTTGTGTGAGTGTGTATACTTGTTTGTGAGTGTTTGTGAGCACAACATGTGTACGTGATGTGTGTGCCATTTGTGTGTGTGTGTGTGTGTGTGTCATAACAGAGATGGACACTGAGTTCACTGAGTTACTCCTATCGTTGCACAAAAGACGTCTTCATTACGAATGTGTGTTGGAATCTAGACTCGGCAAAAGACAGATTCCATAACATATTTGACAGTGTCTGGAGATGACTAGATTTTTTATGTGGTGACAGGGTAACAATTTGGTACTTTAATTTTGGACAAATGGGGACTCTAAAAATGAATACATAACCATTCATTTATAGAATAGAATAACCTTATTTTTCAGAGAGCAGCAAACTTCAATGTATATAACAATATTGGGAATGAATAACATAGGAGTGCATTTGCCTTTTTCCTCAACTGATGAAGTATTAATTTGAACACAAACATAATACAGTATAGCATTTAGACGTAAAAGGGAAACTAGAGAGATTTCCATAGCGCACTTAATACGCACACGACATACGCACTCAACTCGCTGGGTTAATCCCACTCTGCACCACGTTAATCCCTCTGCCCTCCCTCTCTGTGGTCTGATTGGTTAATCCCTGCCATCTCTGTCTCTGTCTGCGTTCTGATTGGTTAATCTCTCTCAGAGGGTGCAGTGCGGTTGTAATCTGCCGGTCATCAGCACGGATAGTTTCAGACAGACATGTTGCCGGTAATCCCTGAAAGGAGCAGATGTGGTGGGGGAGGGATGGACAGCAGCACCCGGCAGACCTTGGGGAAGGTGAACATAGAGACACACAGCGTTCCTTATTATATCCCAATGTGGGTCGTTTTTATTAGCCACTAAAGTGAAGAAAACAGACACAAGGTGAAGACTAGCTTTCACATTTTGTGTCCTGATGAACATGAACCTGGCCACCCAAGACTGTCCCAATCTCTTCTCTCTGAAGTATACTTACAAACTCAAAACCCTGAACCACATAAGACCACAATCACCAATTCATGACCCCTTAAAGTAATGCATTTCTTTCTTTTTAGGGCATAGGGAACACAAACACTTAGCCACATCAGTTTCAACTTTTGAGTCCAATGACTACCCTAACTTCTCAATGATGGAGAAGTCAGCCAAATGGAATAACAGCAGATTTATTACATTTACATTTGAGTCATTTAGCAGACGCTATTATCCAGAGCGATTTACAGTTAGTGAGTGCATACATTTTCATACTACCTTTGTCATTTAGGTCAGACAAGATGTAGTGGTAAAACATGTGGGTACCCTAATGCAAAAAAACACTTATTCACAAAATAAACCCTATTCACAAAAATAAAAAGGTGGGTAAACTGATACATGTATACTACATTAACCCTTATAAAACGGTCAACAACAAAAAAAATAGTAACGCAATGGTCAGCGACCCTGGTGATTGTTGGAGAGCTACTGGACGTGGATGGTTTAGCTCCAGCCCAACACAAAACTACTTCATTCTGTTTATCGAGACCTTGAGTTGATTAGCTCTATCAGGTATTTTGGTGCTGTGTTGGCTGGAGCAAACCCCTGCATTCCACTGTAACTCTGCAGGGCCAGGGTGATATTCATTAGTATCAAAGTATCAAAAGGATTTGCAACGGGAAATGAAGCCCTAGTGAATACAACCCAAGTGGCAATGCCAACTTTAGTATAGGTCTACAATTGCTATACTTTGGTGTAGTCAGTGCTGCATCTATAAATTACCATATGAGTTTCCATTTTATAAAACGTTTTAAAACCATGTCTATCTTTATTTCCCAAACACAATTCATTACAATCACAATCATTTTAAGCATCTTTTGACACAGGCTTAACACCTATCATACACTCAGTACTTAAAAAAACAACCCTTTTAACCCTTTTAACATAAGCCTTATATCCCAGCGATAATGCCTTGCATTATGCCTGGGGGAAAAAACACTTATATTTGCTCAAACTGCCATTGGCTCAACATACCCCATGGCCATTGGCTCAACATACCCCATTGCCATTGGCTCAATTTACCCCAAGGCAAACATTTTGACTATATTAGCCCACACAGCTACAACTGTGCTGAATCTACTGCTGTTCAACTTCTCCTCCCTCTGGTCAGGCATTGTAACAGGAACTAGGAAAGAAAACAGGCCTGTCTACCTATGCACACAGATTTTACATTTGACATTTTAGTCATTTAGCAGACGCTCTTATCCAGAGCGACTAACAAATTATGTCTGATGATGTTACAAAAATTAAATACAGTGCCTTCAGAAGTATTCACACCCCTTGACTTTTTCCAAATGTTGTTGTGTTACCGCCTGAATTTAAAATGGATTAAATTGAGATGTTTGTGTCACTGGCCTACACACAATACCCCATAATGTCAAAGTGGAATTATGTTTTTAGAAAAATGAAAAGCTGAATTGTCTTGAGTCAATAAGTATTTAACCCCTTTGTTATGGCAAGCCTAAATAAGTTCATAAATTGCATGGACTCACTCTGTGTGCAATAATAGTTTAACATGATTTTTGAATGACTACCTCATCTCTGTACCCCACACATACAACTATATGTAAGGTCCCTCAGTCGAGCAGTGAATTTCAAACACAGATTCAACCACAAAGACCAGGGAGGTTTTCCAATTACTCACAAGGGCACCTATTGGTAGATGGGTACAAAAGCAAGCAGACATTGAATATACCTTTGAGCATGGTGAAGTTATTAATTACACTTTGGATGGTGTATCAATACACCCAGTCACTACAAAGATACAGTCGTCCTTCCTAACTCAGTTGCCGGAGAGGAAGGAAACCACCCAGGTTTAAAGAAGTGACTTTAAAACAGTTACAGAGTTGAATGGCTGCGATAGGAGAAAACTGAGGATGGATCAACAACACTGTAGTTACTCCACAATGCTAACCTAATTGACAGAGTGAAAAGAAGGAAGCTTGTACAGCATAAAAATATTCCAAACATGCATCATGTTTGTAACAAGGCACAAAAGTAATACTACAAAAAATGTGGCAAAGCAATTCATTTTTTGTCCTGAATACAAAGTGTTATGTTTGGGGCAAATCCAATACAACACATCATTGGGTACCACTTTCCATATTTCAAGCATAGTGGTGGCTGCATCATGTTATGGGTATGCCTGTAATCGTTAAGGACTGGGGAGATTTTCAGGATAAAAAATAAACGGAAAGGAGCTAAGCACAGGCACAATCTTAGAGGAAAACCTGGTTCAGTCTGCTTTCCACCAGACACTGGGAGATGAATTCACCTTTCAGCAGGACATTAACCTAAAACACAAGGCCAAATCTACACTGGAGTTGCTTACCAAAAAGACAGTGAATGTTCCTGAATGGCCAAGTTACAGTTTTGACTTAAATCTATTTGAAAATCTATGGCAAGGCCTGAAAATGGTTGTCTTGCAATGATCAACAACCAATTTCGCAGAGATTGAAGAATTTTGAAAAGAATAATGACCAAATGTTGCACAATACAGGTGTGGAGAGCTCTTAGATACTTACCCAGAAAGACTCACAGCTGTAATCACTGCCAAAGGGGCTTCTACAAAGTATTGACTCAGGGGTGTGAATACTTATGTAAATTAGATATTTCTATATTTCATTTTCAATAAATGTGCACAATTTTCTACAAACATGTTTATACTTTGTCATTATGGGGTATTGTGTGTAGATGGGTGAGATTTAAAAAAAAATCAATTTTGAATTCAGGCTGTAACGCAACAAAATGTGGAATAAGCCATGGGCACAGGCGGCCGGTGGAACCTTAATTGGGGAGGACGGGCTCATAGTAATGGCTGGAACCAATTGCTATTTCTAGTTAAATAAAGGTTAAATAAAATGGAATGGAATCAATGGATTGGTATCAAACACATGGTTTCCACGTTTGATACCATTCCATTCCAGACATTATTATGAGCCATCCTCCCCTCAGCAGCCTCCTGTGGTCATGGTGTATGAATAATTTCTGAAGGCACTGTACATTTACAAAGCTGACATAATGGTAAACATAATCTAACCTGGGAATCGCTGGTTTTCACTGTTATGTAGCACATTTTCCACAATTCCTCTTGAAGTGGGCCAAGGAGCAATGGATTCCAAGGCATCTTCACATGGAAATAGCTATTGGTTTCTATAGTATTGGTTTCTATTTTATTCAATTGGTTTCACATGCAAATATCAGTTGGTTTCTATAATGACATTCCATGAGAGCAACATTACTTTTTAAAAACATGAATTGAAGCTTTGCCATTTGTTTGCCTGCAAAAACATGAGTTTTAGGTCCTTAATTTTTTGGTTACGATAGGGTAATCTTTCAAATCAAGAGGTAGTCCACTGGAATGTTTCATCAATCAAAATCGTCCAACTCTTACAGACTATGCACAGAACAAGCAAAGAGTGAAACATATGTAAAAAAGGAATCTGACAAAGACACCTATTTTGTGTAACATCTATTTATTACCACCATAATATGAGGAATTTGGAAAATACAAAGATCAGCTTAAACATCTGAAAATCTTGAGGAATAAGAACAAATATATAAGAAAACAAAAATGAGGATATATTGCTTATCACAAATTGAGGAAACCGACAGATTCTATTGTCAGATCTATAATGAACAAAAATATAAACGCAACATGTAGTGTTGGTCCCATGTTTCATGAGCTGAAATAAAAGATCCCAGAAATGTTCCATACGCACAAAAAGCATATTTCTCTCAAATTGTGTGCACAAATTTGTTTACATCCCTGTTAGTGAGCATTTCTCTTTTGCCAAGATAATCCATCCACCTGACAGGCGTGGCTTATCAAGAAGCTGATTAAACGGCATGATCATTACACAGGTGCACCTTGTGCTGGGGGCAATAAAAGGCCACTCTAAAATGTGCAGTTTTGTCACACAACACAATACCACAGATGTCTCAAGTTGAGGGAGCTTGCAATTGGCATTCTGACTGCAGGAATGTCCACAAGAGCTGTTGTCAGAAAATTGAATGTTAATTTCTCTACTTTAAGCCGCCTCCAATGTCATTTTAGAGAATTTGGCAGTACGTCCAACCGGCCTCACAACCACAGACCTTGTGTAACCACACCAGCCCAGGACCTCCACATCCAGCTTCTTCACCTGCGAGATCGTCTGAGACCAGCACACGGACAGCTGATGAAACTGAGTATTTCTGTCTGTAATAAAGCCCTTTTGTGGGGAAAAACTCATTCTGATTGGCTGGGCCTGGCTCCCAAGTGGGTTGGCCTATTCCCTCCCAGGGCTGCTGCCCCCCCCCCCCCAGTCATTTGAAATCCATAGATTAGGGCCTAATGAATTGATTTCAATTGACTGATTTCCTTATATGAACTGTAACACCGTAAAATCGTTGAAATTGTTGCATGTTGTGTTTATATTTTGGTTCAATATACAAAGGAAGTGAGAGAAAGAAGTCAGAAAATAACCCAAACTTGAAGAGTAACTCTCGCTACTACAAAGTCAACTCATACTGGTATGACAACTCTAATGCCGAACACAACTAATCTTAAGAGAAGGAGATAGGGTAAAGAGATTGAGAGTAGTATCATGGATAATGATAGCTTGATAGTGAGAAGAAACTAAATAGGAGGGGGGCTGGTATATATCACCCCCATGTGGCTGCCATTAGAACAGTAGCTCTTATGACACCGAGAAGTTCTTTCTGATTGGTTTTAAAATAATTCTGTAAAAACAGAAGTTTGCCAAACGTCAATCACTTAGTTTCTTCTTATTATTTTGATGTCTCTGGCAGTAGTCTAAAGAAAAGATGTGTATATGTATGAATTATATATATTTTTAAAATAGACACCATATCCACAATGATAGTAATCATCAATTATTTTTAAGTAACCAAGAAGAGATACTTGTTTGCTGTTGAATACAATTTCTTTGGCTGATCAGAGCTCACACACATGCACACACACGCACACACACACACAGACCTGGGGTTAGTTTTAGTAGCACCCTGCTGTGGAAGTTGCCACTCCCTTTATGCAGACTAGCCCCCGGGCGACGCCCTTCTGGTCTGCCCACCTGTGTGTGAGTGACTTTTATTGTATGAGAGCTGAGGACGCATGGTTCACACATGCTTGTGTGTGTGTGTGTGTCTGATCAGCGACACCTACGACATGCATGAAAAAGGTACCCTAAAACATCTGCTGAAGACAAAAACTATGAGAGACAAGACTTTTCAACACGTTTCTCTCATCATAATCACGATTACTCTAAAGTCTACCAAGAAGAAAACAGGGAGAGGGGGCTGGGGGGATGAGATGGAAGGGCGGGGCGAATGAGGGAGTGAGGGTGAGGACAGTGAGAGGTAAAGAAAAAAAAGAGAATAGAATGTGAAATATTAAAGAGAAAAAATAAAGGAGGGTGGGCTAAGCGCGCTCCCCGCGGATACGACGTGCCAGCTGGATGTCTTTGGGCATGATGGTGACACGCTTGGCATGGATGGCACACAGGTTGGTGTCCTCAAACAGACCCACCAGGTATGCCTCGCTGGCCTCCTGCAGACAGACAGAGAGAAGAAATGTCACACACACAAACAAATGCATAGAGAAGAATAGGTCAACACAAAAAAATGAATTTGAGCGTTTGTGCATGTTGTTCTATATCGTAGAGCTCCGCCCCATAGGGGAGCTCTGCTCCTATTGGTTTACCCACTGCCCTAAGGCAGCATCAGCCTGAGACAAAATTATGCACACACCTGCAGCCAATAGGAGTACAGGTGTCCCTATAAGAGGGGATGCCTCCCCTCAATCAGCCTCCCTTTATCTTCAGCGACTGGACTAGACTGAAGAAGCCAAGACGAGACGAAGAGAAGAGAAGACTCAGGACGAGAATGCCGTCGATTTTCCAGTCATCGACGTCGTCCAGCAATGAGCACACCAGGAGATTTTCCACCCACAAAAGCTATTTTCAGAGCTCAATGCAGATGCTCCTCCATGGCGGCCGGCGACTCCCACGACTTATGTTTCGTGTGTTTAGGGTCCCCGCATTCTACAAAGGAGAGGAAGCAGCGCTGGGCGTTTTTTAGGGAGGATATCCCCCTAGGGGACGTGTTGTCGATACTAGCCTCTGCTTCAGAGGCGTCATCTGACGGCGCAAACTCAGGGGATGATGGGGACTATGAGGAGGAGGCTGACATTCCTATGGAACAGTCAGACCCCGTCCCTCATACATTCAAGCCCCCCTTTCCTTTGGTTAGCGAGAGGGCTTGTAGTTCCTATGGTGATGACGACACGGGCTCTGAGAAATCAGAAGCCCTGTCCTTCACCGCAGCGTCTCTGAGAACGGACTTTCCTGGTCTCATTGAGAGAGCTGCTAGACGGCTGGAAATACCGCTGCCCCCTATTCCCTCCGCACCGGAGGTTGACTTAATGGAGGGCGGCCCTTATTCCAGGCCAAGAAGAGCGGCAGAGCCACTAGCTCCTGCCATGCCTTCATTGGCAAAATACGTCGAGGACTCATGGGAGGCACCTTTAGCGGCGCGTTCGCCGGCTAAAACGTACATCCCATTCACTAGAGCGGAGGGAAGGTTCCAGGGCCAAGCTAAGGGAATCCCCAGGTTAGAGAGCGCCATGGCGGCGTATCTCGTACCGGGTTCGAGTCCCTGGCCCTCTTCCAGGAAGGCCACATTGCCATCTCAGAAGGACCGTCTCACAGCACAGCTGTTAGAGAAGTCCTTCAATTTGGGAGCCCAAGCTGTAGCAGCAGCTAACAACATTGCCCTCTTGGCAGCCGCTCTGTCCCGTTTAACCACGGGTAAGACAGCGCTGGAGCCAGAGGAGGTGGAGGAGGCGTCTAGGATTGCTGGCGCCATCCTACACCTAACACAGGCATCGGCCGTCTGCTCGGGGAGGTCCATGGCCACCTCGGTGGTCGCGGAGCGACACCTCTGGTTGTCCCTGACAACCATGAAGGAAGCAGACAGGACGTCCCTTTTGAACGCCCCCCTCTCTGACGACGGGCTCTTTGGAGTCGCCGTCAAAGAGGCGACTGAGAGGTTTTCCAAGTTGGACGAGGAAAATAAGCAGCTGGCCAGACACCTGCCACTGGCAGGGAGGTTAGGCCCTGCACCGTCACGTAGACCATCCACTTCCGCCCCCCAGAGTAGACAAGGATCTACAGCGAGGCGGCGTATCCGGCGCCAGTCGGCGGCCGCAGGAGGCAGGAGAGCGGGCCCAGCCCCCCCAGCAGCCACGGTGGCCCCATTGCAGCCGGCGAGGGAGGTGGTGAGAGCGCCGACCTGGGCCCCTAAGGGAGGCCACAAGAGGAGGCGCACATGACGGGACGCGGGGGAGCGAATGGAGGACACGTCATCCTTGAACGTGACCACTGTTCCCCCCCACCCTTCGGTTGAAGGGATGGGTGATGATGTAAATGCTTTTGTTGATGTGTTGAATAAAGAGTTGGCTCCACCTGACTTTGTCAAAAAAGAGCCCCTTTTCCATAATACGTCCGAGAGCGTTCAAATCTCACCCTCTCTCCCCTACCACTCTAAGCGCCGTTCAGCCCACCAAGGGTGCACTGCTGAACAGGCATTCAGAGTAGGTTCACATAACACTTCAGGTATAAGAAGTGTTTCACATAGCAGACGGCAGTTTCTGTCAGACTCTGACATGATGACGCAGTCGCTATTTGGGGATGGCGCACTATCACAGACTAAGGTCTCCGTTAGTGCGATTCAGACCCATGATGCGTTCACGGAGGGCCCGATTACCACGGTCACGAAGGTGCCCAGTGTATCGGCGCCCCCACTTCTTTCTGAACGCGCCAATGCTCACCACACTGAGTGTAGTTCAGCCCACCAGAGGTGCAGAGCTGAACGCACACAGGAGGTGAAAGGAGGAAAGATACCAAGACGCCGTCTTGGTTTATCTCAAAGAGACCTCACATTACAGACTCCAAGGAGTACTGTAGTGAGTGCCTCTCATAGCAGACTGCAGTCTCAGTCAGGAGACATGATGACGCAGCCACTATTTGGGGATGGCGCACTATCGCAGACTAAGGTCTCGGTTAGTGCGATTCAGACCCATGCTGCGTTCACGGAGGGCCGGATTACTAAGGTTACAGGAATAACCAACGTATCGGCGCCCCCACCTGTCACAGAACGCGCTAATACTCACCACACTGAGCGTGACTCAACCCACCAGAGGTGGACACACACAGAAGGTGAAGGTTAAGAAGGTATCAAGGCGCCGCCTTGTGTTACCTCATAGAGACCTCATATTACAGACTCCTAGGAGTATTGTAGTGAGGGACTCTAATAGCGAATTGCAGTCATCTACTTTGCTGGGGATGGTGCCCTGTCGCAGGCTGTGGCCTCGGTCAGTGCAATTCAGACCCGCGCTGCGTTCACGGAGGGCAGGAATACGACGGTTACGGGTTTAACTGACGTCTCTGCCCCTCCTTCTGGATCAGAACGCACTAATGCTTCCTCTCCCTTTCATGGGAGGCCCGCCTTGGGCTGTTCCACCACCTCAGTGTTGGGGAACAGCGGCGGCAAGGGCCATAGAGGAATACAGGTCCTTCCTACTGAATGTACCACAGCTTCGCGCTCGGCCGCTTTCTCTATATTGCTGGCAGTGGCAGCGAAGCTGCACCCTCTCACGCTGGCTAGAACAGACGTTGCAGAAGGGTTATGCTCTCCAATTCCATCGGACCCCACCCCCATTCAGGGGAGTGGTGGAGACGGTGATGAAAACGCCCGAAAAAGTGGCCGCTCTGGTTTCAGAGATTACAGAACTTTTGGCGAAGGAGGCGATCACAGTGGTTCCCCAGGAGCAAAGGAACAAGGGGCTATATTCTCCCTACTTCCTGGTGCCAAAAAAGACAGGGGGAATGAGGCCAATATTGGATTTACGCATTCTCAACGAGAGCGTAACCAAACGGCCCTTTCGAATGCTAACGACAAAACGTCTGCTGGAATGTGTCCAGAAAGGAGATTTTTGTACGAGCATAGACCTAAAGGACGCGTACTTTCATGTGCCGGTACAGCCGCGTCACAGGAAGTTTCTGCGATTCGCCTTTCAAGGGGTGGCGTACGAATACACGAGGATGCCATTCGGGTACACCCTGGCACCTCGCACGTTTTCCAAGTGTGTGGAGGCGGCATTGGAACCGTTGCGTCGTCAGGGAATACGGCTACTAGCCTACCTAGACGACCTACTGGTTCTCGCCCCGTCAGCAGAGCTGGCAATCACTCACCCAACACAGACAGTGATTCATCTCACACGTCTGGGGTTCGCTGTGAATTGGAAAAAGAGCACGCCCTGGCCCAGTCATCAGATTGTCTACCTGGGGATACAGCTAGACACTGTAATGATGAGGGCTCGAATTTCGGACCCCCGAAGGGTAGCCTTGTTGCTAGCCCTGAGGAAGTGTCATCCGAATCACACGGTGACAGCGCTGTCGATCATGTCACTCTTGGGTCTCATGTCGTCAGCCCACTCTGTGGTTCCGCTGGGACTCCTGCACATGCGCAGGATGCAGCGATGGTTCCCCCAACTAAGACTAGACCCATTACGTCAACGTCATCGGTTGGTGGTGGTTCCCCTCTCGCTCAGTGCAGATCTGAACTATTGGAGAAACCCGCGCGTTCTCACGCACGGAGTCCCGATAGGCAAAGTGTCCTCTTACGTCCCAGTGTTCACAGATGCGTCTCTGACGGGATGGGGAGGGACATGTCAGACCCAAGCGATAGGAGGTGTGTGGCCTCTTTCGAGTCGCCACATCAACCTCTTGGTTAGACGGTTAGACTGGTTTTGACCCACTTCGCGTCTACCCTTTGGGGTCGCGATGTGCTGGTCTGGTCAGACAACCGGACCACAGTAGCCCACATAAATCGCCAGGGAGGAGTCAGGTCTCCTGCTCTCCATCGGGCGGCAGAGGAATTGTGGCTGTCGGCTCACGAGCACCTTCGCTCATTGAGAGCAGCACACATTCCGGGCTACTTGAACGTAGGAGCAGACCTCATGTCAAGAGGGGGTCCTCGAGACGACGAGTGGTGTCTGCATCCGGACATTGTTCTCCAAATTTGGGACCAGTTCGGGAGAGCCGAGGTGGATCTATTCGCGTCACGTGTGAATGCGCAATGTCCCCTATGGTTCTCTCTAAGGGAACAGGAAGAACCGCCACTAGGAAGAGACGCCTTTGCGCACCAACCGTGGCCGAGAGTTCTTCTGTATGCATTCCCTCCGCTGTCCTGCATTCTCCCACTGTTAGCCAGGGTGAGGTCAGGAGGGCTGTCAGTGATACTGGTAGCCACCGATCGCCCAGGGGCTCCTTGGTTTGCGGAGATGAGTCAGATGTTGATTGCGCCACCTTGGCCAATTCCACATCGACGGGACGCGTTGTCTCAGGCGGGGGGCACGATAGGGCAGTTGCCCATAATCGGCCAACCACTGAAGGCCTGGCTGCTGAGAGGGACAGGCTAGAGCGCCGTGGGTTATCTGATGCGGTGATCAGGACCATACAGGGTTCACGTGCCAGTTCCACTTCTAAGATGTATGCCAGTAGATGGAACGTGTTTTCACAATGGTGTGTCACACAAGGTGTAGACCCCATGAGCTGTCAGGTTGAGAGTATTCTCTCTTTCCTACAGCTTATGTTTGACAAGCAGTGATCGCCCGCCACCATTAAGGTGTTTGCAGCGGCGATTTCAGCTTGTCACAAGGGGTTTGGCAGAGACAATGTCTTTAGCCACCCTCTAGTGAAACGTTTCCTATTAGGAACGCGGCAGCTTAGGCCAACACCTAGAGCCACGCTTCCTCAGTGGGATTTGGTACTCGAAGCGCTATGTAAGTCGCCGTTCGATCCATTGAATCAAATACCCCTTAAGATGCTGTCTTTGAAGACAGCACTGTTGCTCGCTTTGACTACGGCTAAGCGTGTTAGTGATTTGTGTGCTCTTTCGACGAGACCCGACTGCCTGGCCATTAATGGCGATCTGAGCAGAGCGGTGGTACGTCCTAACCCGGCATTTGTGCCGAAGGTTATTAGGAGTTCATATAGATCACAGACCGTGGAGCTGTGGGCTTTTTCTCCTCCTCCTCATAGAGAGAGGAGTGAGGAAAGGCTCCATCGCCTGTGCCCAGTATGCGCCTTGGCGTGTTACGTCGAGCGCACAGCAGCGATTAGGTCATCGCCTCAGCTGTTTGTGTGTCATGGTGCTGCTGCACTAGGTAGACCACTTTCGAAACAGCGTCTGTCTCATTGGCTCTGTGAGGGCATTGAGACAGCTTATGAGGCAGCGGGGCGACAATTGCCTCAGGGTATCAGAGCTCACTCCACTCGTGGAGTAGCAGCTTCTACTGCCCTTTTCAGAGGAACAGGGGTAGAGGATATATGTAGAGCGGCGTCATGGTCAACACCGTCTCCATTTATCCGTTTCTATCTCTTGGATATGTATTCTAACTCTTTGGCTCAGTCTGTACTCAGCGTGGCTGAAGGGAGACTTTGAGCTAGGAGGAGAGGAATGCAGGACTGTGGAGACATTTTGATGGGAAGTGTTGGGCTCGGCAGGGAGTACATTTTGGAGCGCTACGCTCCGCCTTAAACCAATAGGAGCAGAGCTCCCCTATGGGGCGGAGCTCCACGATATAGAACGATTAGTTACCGGAGTGTAACTCCAGTTCTATGAGTGGAGCGGAGCCCCATAGGACTTAAGGCCCTGCCGACCCTCTCTAGTCTCGCTGAAGATAAATATCTCGGGAGGCTGATTGAGGGGAGGCATCCCATCTTATAGGGACACCTGTACTCCTATTGGCTGCAGGTGTGTGCATCATTTTGTCTCAGGCTGATGCTGCCTTAGGGCAGTGGGTAAACCAATAGGAGCAGAGCTCCCCTATGGGGCTCCGCTCCACTCATAGAACTGGAGTTACACTCCGGTAACTAATCGTTTTGTTACCGTGTGTGTATGTAGTAGGCCAATTAGGACAGGATCTGGATTAGGGGGGGACAGAGCTTCACACACACACAGCCACTGACCTGCAGGGCTCCGATGGCAGCGCTCTGGAAGCGCAGGTCGGTCTTGAAGTCCTGAGCGATCTCCCTCACCAGGCGCTGGAAGGGCAGCTTGCGGATCAGCAGCTCAGTGGACTTCTGGTACCGACGGATCTCACGCAGGGCCACTGTGCCGGGTCTGGAACCAACACACAGTCAGTATGACTAGGGGAGGAAAAAGGCCTTCTATTCTACTATAGTACTTCACCGATCACTTCCCCATGCTGAATTCTACTAGTCGTGTCTGGCCGTGGTAAATACTGAGTGGTGACGTTTACCAGCAGTCACTGCTTAGTTATAAGGCTAGTTGAACTGCTCATTGAAAACAGTGTCTGCGTCTGAAATGGCACATTATTCCCTATGGGTTCAGGTCAAAAGTAGTGTACTATATGGGGAATAGCGTGCCATTTTGAACAATTGGAGTGTGAAGTCATTTCCACACCAATATGGTTTGGTACCCCCTCTGTGGTTTCACACAAGCTTTACATGTCATAATGGGGCTGTATCGCTAGCCGACCTTAACATCTACGATCTATGGTGAACACAAATGTTTATTTCTAGGGGTGAACCGATACTTTACCTGTAACGATGGGGCTTCTTGACCCCACCAGTAGACGGTGCACTCTTGCGGGCAGCCTTGGTGGCCAGCTGCTTACGTGGAGCCTTTCCTCCAGTGGATTTACGGGCGGTCTGCTTGGTACGAGCCATGACGAGTTAGTTATCACCTGAGAGACAGGTAAAAACAAAACGTTTTTTTCCCCCCTCAATGTATGTGTCGATAAAGCTCTGTTAGATACAATTCCAAAAATTCTGTGAGTTGCAAATATATTGCAATACCATTTTTCCAAGTGCTAAATGTATACTAGTGTGTTGCTATTATTGAGAAATGATGACTGAAATGCTGCCGTCTGGAGTACTACTCTGTTGTGATAACTTTCTATTTCGTTGAGCAGCTGCATTGCAATCCAGCAACAGTGGGCCACTATCCTAGAATACTGGGATACTGCCCAACCAATCAAACTAGTATGCAGATCACCTATCGAAAAACATCCAATCCAGTGGGCAATGTCGTCGCTGTCGACCAATCGAGATACACTGTTTAGAGCGTAGGGGTGGGTCCACAAACCCTAGTTCCGCCTCTAACCGCAAGATTATGGCCGCAGATGAAGAAGCAATCGAATGAGCCTACCAATATACAGGCAAAGAGCGGGACATAAACTTTCAAAAATCTTCGAAAAACTAAACAATGTTCAGAACTACGAACATTGAAACATAAAACTAGACAACTGTAGCTATCCAAAAAGTCGCTCTGAGTTGTAGGTGAACGTTTGTTTACACCATACAAGCGAAGTAAAAATGCACATGAAACTGGAGCGGAATTTACATCTGCCTCGGCCAGTGAAGTAGAAAGCCTTTTTCTCTAGCATCGCGGCAGTCGCTTTTCCATTTCTACACCGTCGGAAAAAAACGCTATTTTAAAATAAAATGAAGTTTAACCCATCTGAAACTTATATAAAACAGTGGTTAAGTGTTTTAGACAAAAATATATTTCAAAATGTGGCACTTACCTGACGTGAATATACACGTTTTTTCTCAAGGAAATAAATGTTATGGTTTTCTAGCAGTGTCAGTATTTACTATCTCTCACACAATGGGAACAGGGCGCCTAGTAGGAAAATGGCTGCCGTGTCAATCATTATTATCCCATAATGCAACTGCATTCATATTGTAAACACCGTTTCTGATGGTTGGAGCTTTCCCTGAAAGTAACATTTTGATTGCTTTCTAGTGATTTCTCTATCGATTTTAAGTAATCTAATAAGAAATAACCGAATGTGCTCAATCAATTAATCGTTAAAGAAATAATAAGGTAGTAACCACAGTTATATTTGTCTGCCTTTTCAAAAGCATTTGCTATGCCAAGGTGGCACAGTATCCTCTTTCACTGCAACAGCCTACATTTATTTGTACTAGGCTAAAATGTAGGCCTATTGCGGCGTTCAAAACAACTAGGAACTGGGAAATCTCCGACTTTTGACCTCAGTGCATTCAAAATAACTGGGAACTCGGAAAAAACGAGCTTCTACTAGGAAAAATGTATTTAAACGGTAATTCAACTCGGAATTCCAACTCAGGCCTCTTTTTAGAGCTCCGACCTGAAGATCACTTACGTCATGATTTGACCTTGTTGTTTTGAACGCGGCAATAGTCCACAACAGTGGAGGCGTCATAATACCCATTAAACCTAGCGGTCAAACACGGAAATGGTTCAAATCGTCTTTCCACCATTCATTTTTCATATAGTGAATTTTACAAACACTTCAAATGAAGGATGTGTTTGGTGTAGGCTTACCGTAGCATGTTTTGATAACTGTGTAGCCTAATTCTCTCTCGGACAAGGTGAACTTTATCAAAATATTTGCCTCAATTTACTCTAACAATTTTAAAATGCTAATTAGCAACAGAGAAGACCTCAGCAAGACTACAAATTCCTGCAGGAAGCTCCTGGACCTCATCTCTATCCGACACTGTCAGCTACTGTTCACCAGGGCAATCAGAGACCTGTGCCCAATCCATGATGAATCCATGTGCTGTATTGAAAATAATTGAATAAAGTGTTGAACTTCTTCCCAATCTTCTATCCTCTTTCTCTGTCTTAGCTAGGCACTGACTACGCTTTAGCTAGCTAGTTAGCAGAGCAGTAGATCAACAAATAATTGTGTATTGCTTAGCCTAGATAATTGTTTTTACAGTATGTTGACTTTGGCGTCTATTTCAGACCTTATGGCATTTTTCAAGGATGAGCATAAGAGCATTAAAATGGGAGAAGACCACTATAAGTCTGGCCATGTGGAGAAGTGCAACAATAGTGAGGGGCAATTTAGCGGTTTGGTCAGGGCCATCATGAGGGATAAAGTTGATCCTGTGTCGGTGAGTGTAGCTATTAAGTTAAGTTTGAGCATCTTAGCAATACAATATATTCTATACAGCTGTCAGCATTCTACAAGGAAAGAGTCACTTAATCAATTATATAATCATTAACCAGATTACCACGGATACCAGACTTAGATGAGCGATAACTCAGTTCTAGAATGTTGTCATTGATGAGAATGAATCAAAAAATCTATTGACATTCAGAATTTAGTTTGTTTAGACATCCAGCCTGTATTGTAGTTGCATGACCAGAGACAAATCTTCAAAGGCACAGTATTTATTTATTTGGAGTGGTACATGCATTCACTTAGTCTTGATTTATAGGATCCTTCCAACAATATGATTGATATGTCAAATGATAAAATCCCAAGTTATCAATTAAACGTTTATGGAAAAACTGCACTTGTCCACCTGAAAATTATAATTTATTAAATATTCTACAGCTGTAATGTTATCAATCAAATCAAACTTTATTTATATAGCACATTTCTTACAATGAATGCATTTCAAGGTGTTCAAAGTCATGCGTTGAAAGGCATGTGGCACTTAACATCCTTCCTCTTGGCAGGTCTCTATAGGTGACCAGGAGATTAACTCTACCACATGAGAATGCCTCCGTGGAGCTCGTAAGTGTAGCCATGCAGCCTATTTTGGCGGTTCACAATATTGGCCATACGGATGTGGAATGCGAGTGGAGGAAGCCAGCCGTGCGCAACCAGGTCATTGGAGGACCTGTACCCGGCCAAAGACTACAACCCTCTGTCCCGATAGTCCACAGAGGAGGATCTTCAGTGGCTAAAGAACCGTCTCCGGGGCAGGTTCACTGAAATGGCATGTCTCTTCGAACCTGAGCCAGAACAACCACTACCCTTCCTGTCATCCCTGTCTGTACCGGACATTGTTAAAAAACAAGGGCACATGGGGCATGCAGGCATCCTGGCTGGCATGGCGCTGTCGGTGGAGCAGCAGGAGGCTATATAAATTATATGGCAGGCAACAGTTGGACAGCGCATTTGTGTTACTCAACTCAGCGCGAATGCACATGTGCCAATTGAATCTCTGTTTAGGTTGCAGCCCAGCCAGCAGTACATCAAGGCAAATGAGGAAAAAGTCAGCGGTTGTATTCGATAAAGGTTTTTATTAAAAGTATGAATTTCACCACCCCGCGGAAGGACCGCAGTTGTACAGGACAAACATAGTTACAGGTAAAGCGTTTTCAGAATTGAAATTTAAGTATTGACTGATGTTGACTCAATGTTGTTGCTAGCAAATCACGCGACCAGTTAGCTATCAAAACTCAACTCCGCCTCGGTGTAAAATAACAAAGTTGGGCGTATCTCAGCTAGGCAGGCCTAGGCCGTGGTTTGTGTATAAAAATATGACCGTTTGGTGACAATTTCTTAAGAAAATACAAGATCTTCAAAACAACCACACTGCATCACACAATCCGGGAAAGTGGTACAAAAAATAGCAAAATGTGAAAATGTTTCTTATTGCATAACATTACAGCGAGGCTATAGGCTAATGGTTCCCTCTGAGTGTCATTGAGTCCAATTAAGTAATTTCAGGAACATTTTCTGTCGATTTGGGACCCTTTTGGCTCAAGAGCACGCCAGAGGCAAAAGTTCCATATAGCCTCTTTAATTCAGGGGTTGTTTTCATTCATTTAAACCTTAATAACATTGTAATCCATCTAGAAAAAAACACTTCAGTATATCATACCATGAAATCTTTGAAACCTTAATTAAATGCCAATTGATCATCAAAGGGAATATCAAGGATTATTTAAGTGCAAAATTAAGGGTTTTGTTTAGTCATGTATTGAGAGCTTCATAAAAAAAGAACAAAATATGTAATCTTATCATTTAGAGATGAAGTCATTTATTATAATTGATATAGCCCATCATTTGGCTAACTGTAGGCCTACTTTACAACAGCCTTCCCATTATGAGGGTGTGATTAATCATTTTGATGAATAACAGTGTTACTAAGGAGAATGTCATTTCAAACAACAAAAAACAACCCTTGATTTTGTAGTATGGTTTATTTTTTTATGGTGGGAACTGGGAAGGCATGGATGTGGAAGGGTCAGACTCAGATTCGTGGTTTATGAATCACTGCTAAAAACCACATGAACAAGCAGGTTTAAAAATATATATTTTTAATCCCTCTGTGTCAGCACTGTGAATTCATTTTAAATAAATGTTTAGATGTTAAAATGAGTTCAACTTTGGGAACTCAGTTCCCAGTCATTCCCCATCAATTTCACCCCTGAATGTAGTCTGTGAACTGTGAGTTGGTAGGAGATGGGTTAGTTTCATGAGCTCTGTCTCTGTCTAGTGGTGTGTTTTGCGATTGCTTCTCTGAAGTTCACCATCATGTGAATATTTATTTGGAGAAAAACGACATCAACTTAGATTGTGAGTGACTAGTGTGTAGGCTACTACTGATGTGTAATAAATTATACATATTTCTCTATCTCTTATATTATAGAAAGAAAGTGTGGCTGCCCCAAAGAGACATGTAGGAGAACAGTGGATAATGAGATTAAGGACTGTGGTCTGTCATGGAACATCATTTCCAGACAGGCAGAAGCCTTATGTTCCAAATAGGAATGAAGTCGATTTAAGCAAGTAAGTATTCTGACATTGAATATGAATTCTCATATCCATGGCTTTGAACACTTTTATTAAATTTGACAACAACAGCATTGTACTCATAGTGAATTAAATTCCATACATGAGCTTTAATACAGGATCTAAGGTTAATAAAAGTGATCCACTTTTGCACCTCAGGCAGCTGAATATGCGGAACGGGACGTTTTTGTTTCTCATACACCCTGTACGTTGCATACCGTATACGTTTCATGTGCATTCCTACTAAATATGCTGTGTGATCTTAACCTATGTTATAAAGGACATATTTACATATTTATGTTACCATCAACCTGTTCTGTAAACCAATTTGTCAACACACGCGTTCGCGAACACATGAACGCACGCTCACACAAACCCTGTATATAGTATGCTTACTTACTTTATCGTGTTCTTCTTATTTTTATATCTCGTGTGTTTTTGTTCTACCTTGTTATTTTTAGTATTACATTGTTATTGATTACTGCATTGTTGGGGTTAGAGCTTGCAAGAAAGGCATTTCACTGTACTTGTTCATGTGACATTAAAACTTGTAACACACACACACACACACACACACACACACACACTCGGGCACCCATTTTCTGCAACAGGAAAAACATTGTGTTTGAAATACAATAATAAGACTTGTAGGAGTGAGGCCTACAGCAGCAGTCCTACATATATGCAGCCTGGGCGTTTCCCAGCCGTGCCTCCCTGCTCATGGAGCTAGCGCACTGGGGAGGGCGCCCAAGCAAGCAGCCTGGTCCAGATCAGAGGCCTTCTCTATCAGCAGAAGAACAAGGGCATCCAGAGGAAGGAGCGCATGGCAGCGCCCGCCGCCATGCCCGCCAGTAGCCCCAGTGCCACCTGCTCTCCTATGCCATCATATGGGTCTCTCTGGATCAGTATGTGGTGGGTACCTGAGAGAGAGGGAGGGAGAGACAGGATGCTGAATATAGGGTGTACTAGAGTATTTATGGGAGCATAAGTGAATATACGAGTGTGTTTTATTCAACTTTTCTGATTTGATGTAACCAGGATGGTTATGTCAACAACTGATTTCAGGGAGTCTCGGAAAGGAGTGCTAGAGTCACACTGTTGACTTGCTGACATCAGAGTTGTACTCACTAGGCACCAAACAGAAGAAAACAGACTTAAACAGGGAGGGACTACCTGAACTTGTCCAATAAGAAACACTTGTTTTCATTTTACGTTGCAAAACATTTTGCTACGGTGTGCACTAATGAATATGACTCAGACCTCGGGTGTTGTGTTGTCTTTACCTGATCCAGGGGCGAGGTAGATGGTGTTGTGGCCGTCCATTGGGACGGACTGGTAGGTGTCGTCGTACGGGTCATACGGGAACTAAGTGGGAAAGACAAGACGATAAGACAAGAATGTCCTCTAAGCATCCGAGTTTGGGAAACCCTGGTTTAGAAATATTACCAGGTTACTTACTGGGTTTTGTCTTGCCTCTAGAATTGTCAACTTCCATGCTCTGCAAAAACAGAATGAGAAAGAGAGGAAGTAGATTGAGAGAGAGTGTCTGCACTGTAAAAGAGAGAGAGAGTGTGTGTGTGAGTGACGGAGAGGAAGAGAAAGAGTGTGTGTGTGAGGGAGAGAGAGAGTGTGTGTGAGTGAGAGAGAGTGTGAGAGAGGGAGAGAGTGTGAGAGAGGGAGAGGAAGAGAGAAAGGATATAGACTCACAGTGCCTCGTCCTCACTGTTGGCACAAAGGATCACTGTGGAGCCGTCTCTAAGCTGCACCACCACCATGTTCTCACTGGGGTGGTTCTCTGGGGGAGAGAGACCTGTACAACAACAGAGACAGCTAGGGTTACACACACATACGCACACGTCAGTCCACAGCAAAGGATAAAATCTTCTGGGGGTCAATACAGATATTTGGACTCCTCAGTCCACTTTATTTCTGTAATAAAACATACAGCATGTCTCATAGGTCTCTGGTCAAAAGTAGTGCACTATAGGCCTAGGGAATAGATTGCCATTTCGGATGCATCCATTGTCATGTTGAACACCCTCATCTTTCCATACAATCCCTCCTCACCTGCACACTCCAGGCCAGACTTGACGCTCACACAGCTGGTCTTGAGACCCACTCGGTGCTCAAATTCTCGCCTGCTGTCCGTCTTGTAGAAGACCAGGCTACCATCGATCCACAGGTCACACCAATTCAGCTTCCACCGTTTTAGGATGGAGGCTGACGGAGGGTGAAGTGGAGTAGAGTTTGGGTTAGGTTAAGATGTCCAGTTTCCTAACGGTCAGTTCGGACTTTGACCACTTTGTATACTTTTATTTTGTTTATCCACATTAACTGAAATACTCTACTTAATTTATCTACAAACTGAAATGCCCTAGCTATTTCATTTATCCACATTAAGTGAAATGCACTGTCAGCCAGATATGATTGTCTCAATTCAGCATATAATAATAGTAATAATAATAATAATAATAATAATGTTAATTTATATAGCAATTTTTATTACAAGAAGAATCTCAAAGATGCATTCTAGTCAATGGGTCTATAATGGGTAGACCTACAGCCATTTTGAGTGTTTTGTATTTATATGGTTGAAGCTGTAAATCTGTATATGTTGTTGTTTTCCTCTGGCGGGTGAATCCCCAGTAGTTGGCTTGAGGCCTGTCTGTGTGAGTCACTGATTTGCTAACACAGACAGGAAGCTAATTAGATTATGGCCAGGCTGGACAAGCAGAGTAAGGGTTGGACTTTTATAACAGTTGTAACATTCACCTTCTAGAACGATTCTGATCTTATTTATTCACAAGCAACCGCAACTCAATAAATAGGGCAAAGATGCCCTTTAGTGCATTGGTTTCATCAAGACAAGCTAAATGGTAGGTACTGTAGGTTAATCTGTTAGCGATCTTGATGACATCAACAGAGTCCTCCATTTTCTTTTCAGTGGTGTCAGTTTTAAGAACATGGGAGAACTGTTTTTGGAGAGAGTGGCACGGACTGCGGACTTGAGCAAAAATTGCTACAGACCTCACACACTCACTTAAGGCCAGGCATAATCATATCACAATCAACTTTTACCAGTTGAATTTAGACATAAATATAATACTTTTTTAAAATAAAAACAATTCTGAAATATTGTATTAAAATATGCAAAAGAGTTTGATACATTTTCTATTACATGGGCTTTTAAATTATGTGTAATTCAATATAGTGAGCTTTGAAATGATGGATGTATGTCCATTTTAAAGTGGTTAAAATTCATAAAATTTGGATGACTTTAGTATGATGACTTTAGTACTAAAGAAAATCTAAATGTTCATCAAGATTTTGGCACTTTTATGTTTAGTTTTTGAAGATATTAATATTAAATGGACCAAAATGCCAACAAATCTCAAAATTGATAGGTAGATGCAAAAATGTCATTTCAGCCTGTGGTGCCTGGCCTTAACTTGTCTTTCAAAGGGTTCTATACAGTGCTGATATCACTCTCGTACTAGTGCTCCACACAACTTCTTATGCTTTGTTTAGCCGTTGAGGTCTACACTTGGTAAAGATAGTACCTGCAATGGCTAAGGCTATATCTAAGACCAAAACATGTAGACACGAGGTTAGACTACAATATTACATTATTTGAGAAACATTGAAGCTACAGTACTCACTCTGTCTCCATAGCCAGCCTGACTTCAGCAGTGCTATGTGTATGGTCGGAGATCTGTCCATGTCACAATTCCTCACCCCAAATAATCCAGAGAGGAAACCCAGAGCGTGTTTGTGCCAGGAGTGTTTGTTTTATGTTTGTCAAGTGTTTGTTGTTGGTCGAGGAGTCGTCTGCAGAGAGACAGAGAGACAGAGAGACGTACAGTACCTTTATTTTGACTCTGGCCCACACGTCTAATCTGAGCGCGAGAGGTGGAGAATGGGGCTGAACTAGATCATTTGGGATTAGTGGGCCTGGATTGGCCACACCTTCTCTCCTGACTCATTTTTTCTGCTTCCCTCACTGGCTGGAATGTTCTCACTTCCTGTCTCCTCCACCTCCTCTTATTCCTCCACTATTTACTCAATTTTCTCTGCTTCATCTTTCTTTATATTTTGCACGTGTTGTCATCTGTCTTTAGGAACTGGGGTTCTTGGACTACTCATTGTGTTGTCATCTGTCTTTAGGAACTGGGGTTCTTGGACTACTGCATGTGTTGTCATCTGTCTTTAGGAACTGGGGTTCTTGGACTACTCATTGTGTTGTCATCTGTCTTTAGGAACTGGGGTTCTTGGACTACTCATTGTGTTGTCATCTGTCTTTAGGAACTGGGGTTCTTGGACTACTGCATGTGTTGTCATCTGTCTTTAGGAACTGGGGTTCTTGGACTACTCATTGTGTTGTCATCTGTCTTTAGGAACTGGGGTTCTTGGACTACTGCATGTGTTGTCATCTGTCTTTAGGAACTGGGGTTCTTGGACTACTGCATGTGTTGTCATCTGTCTTTAGGAACTGGGGTTCTTGGACTACTGCATGTGTTAATAGCGTGTAGTGAAAAAGGCATAACACACTCAAACACCTTAATCCCTGCATTAAAATAACACCATGAGAATTAGCTGACTGTTACAGTTTTCTTTGGGTAACTCGGGAGAACCTTCCTGTCAGGGACAAACTGATACCAGAAATCGGTTGAGGCATTTCTAACACACCAGCAAAAATGTTCCTTGAGACCCCCATTATTAGCCAAATAATGGTAATTCTGGGTCAAAATATTTTTTCTACAAATCCACTGGGCTAAAGATTGACCAGCCCATCTGCCATTTGCCCGAACTGCCCTGTTTTAGCTCAGATGCAACCGTGACCTGAGCATACTTGAGTCACTGTTGTAACATAATTATGAAAGCTGCCCAAACACTTTTATAAGCACAAATGTGGGTCTGCTGAGAAAGAAGTCATGATGCCAATTATATGAAGTGAACCCAGCAGAAATGTCAAGGTGTTTAGATTGATTCACTAAGGAATCACCCTGGCTCTATTTTAAACCTTACTAGAAGACTCGGTCTGTTCCCTCCAAGTGAGCCAATCCCATGGAGGTATAATGATGACCTCATTTCTGGTGCCTGTACCATGGTCACTGCCTCAGGTCAGTGTATTATATAGAGAGTTTGAGTTTGAGATGGTTAGAATGATCTGGATATAGCCAATGAGGATAGATTTGTTTACAAGGTCAGAGAAACAATATCAATAACTGTATTTATAGAAGTATATATAGATGCATTATTACTAATCACACTGTAATATTGTATAATGTGGTCCATCCCTGCCATGGCAGACCCGAGATTCGAACCCACGCCACAGCACAACACCACAATGTCCTCCAGAAGCACCAGTAATACCACTGACCCAGAAAAGCCAATGCAGTGCTGAGTCTGGGTCTAACAATAGCCCTACTTCAGGTTTCAGGAAGGCAGTAGTGATACTTACTTATCCACAGGGTTCTTATTATACATTGACTCTTGGGGAGCCTAAAGTGTCAAGTGGTGCCTGACGTCAATATCTTTGGCAATTGTGGGGTTGGGCCTCACATTGATATTTAAATTCTTATGTGGGAGGGAGGGGTGGGCTTCTGATCTGTTATGGGGGTGTCCAGGGGTGTCTGAATTGACTGGAATTTAAATGGAATTGACCCCAACCCTGCTTGGTGATGATCAGTTTCTATTTTCACCATGTGTGAGTCATGAAGGGTATCCTAGTGGGGAAAAACTGCTAGCCAGATGTTCTGATGACATATTGCTGCCTGGGACTGAATGTTGGCCATTGTATTGTGACTGTGTGGGAACGCTGGATTCCTCCTCTCAGGGTTTGACCTTCAACATAACATAAGGACTCTATTTATCCTCTCTGTACACTCCGTTGCCACTAGATGGCCCTATTCCTACCCCTATCAGTACCACACGCTGTGTATTTTATTGTAGATCATGGTCTGCAAAGTCAGCAGTGACCCACTGCCTTCCATGACATGACATGACATGGCATGACATCACATGACAGTCCCTCAACATTCACCATAGCCCAGCAAAGCTGAGGACCTCTGAAATCTGTACTTGTAGCCAGTGGTGTAAAGTACTTAAGTAGAAATACTGTAAAGTACTACTTAAGTAGTTTTTGGGGGTATCTGTACTTTACTTTACTATTTATATTTTTGACTACTTTTACTCCACTACATTCCTAAATAAAATAATGTTCTTTTTACTCCTTACATTTTCCCTGACACCCAAAAGTACTCGTTACATTATGAATGTTTAGCATGACATGAAAATTGTCTAATTCATGCACTCATCCCTACTGCCTCTGATCTGGCATACTCACTAAACACAAATGCTTTGTTTCTAAATTATGTCTAACTGTTGAAGTGTGCCCCTGGCTATCCGTAAATTTAAAAAACAAGAAAATCGTGCCGTCTGGGTTGCTTAATATAAGGAATTTGAAATGATTTATACTTTTACTTTTGATACTTAAGTATATTCAAAACCAAATACTTTTAGACTTTTACTCAAGTAGAATTCTACTGGGTGACTTTCACTTTTACTTGTGTCATTTTCTTTTATGGTATCTTTAATTTTACTCAAGTATGACAATTGGGTACTTTTTCCACCACTGCTTGTAGCCATTCTGAAATAAAGATATTTCTCTACTAGTGTGCTCTGTAGGATACTGGTACTAGTACTCAATCGGAGGTCAATGGTACTTGGTGGTGACTGACACAGTAGCGCTATGTTTAGAATGTAAGTGTTTTTAGACACACCCCACCTTTCCAGAAGAACAGGCCTTTAACCCTATCTACTGGCCTGCCCTGCATGAAATCACACTGACTTCTAGCTGTTTGAAAAGCTCGGTGGTAGCACTTATTTTGAGCCCTCTGTCATAAGGGGCTTCATAACGCATATCACACAATAACATTCATGACAGCTAGTGTCTCGACAGTTATCTCAACAATCATGATGACACAAACCAACGTGTGGTTCAGCTAATTTGCTTGGTAAAACACCAGCCAACTTGCAAAATAACTATATGTGACGTTATGCCACATCAGCTTTCACCTGTTAGGACATTATTATGACAGCAAGCAATTATTTTGGCTTCTAGGAAAGCGTGCTCAAGTAAAGTAATTCTGTGAACTGCACAGGCCTATCCCTTTACTTATGGTGATAAAAGTGGAATTAGACTGCGGGGTCTGCAAATGTCATTAGAGTTCAGAAGACTGTGCTCTCCACTTACCTGCTACTAGCTCACCTCACATCACTACCTTACACCAAACCAGCTGAGGTAACTTCGATTTATCCGGTTCAGTGCAAACATGCAAATCATCAGCCCCAATAACAGTACAACTCCATAATCTATAATATGTTGTAAAAGCCTAACAGAGAGTTATAACATGGTATAATATTGTATTAGTATTTCTGTATGAATATGTTTGTGCTTTGTTGGCACTCAGCATTTGGTTGGGCCTAAGAGATTCTTTGTCTGGAGTGTTTATCTTCAGTTCAATCGAGTACAGGCTTAACTGAATGAACAACAAAGACGGAATGCAATATGACATTTTATTAAATCGTTGGGGAATGGCCAGATGATGTGATGGCGGGGCTGCTGGCCTCTGGGGAAAGGAGTTCTAATGACGGGCCTTAAGGTTATTATAGCTGGTAGTGGTGGGGAGGTGGATGGTTGTTGAAAACTGTTGCTGAAAAACAGCAAGTGAGAGAACATGGGTGAGTTGACATACATCCCAAGATTTACACCCATTGGTTGAGAGAGAGGAAGGTGATAATTGCAAGAGTGAGCCCATAGGTTAAACAGCAAGCGTGAGGAATGTGCAATATTGTGCAGAGTTTATAGGCTATAAGGTAAATAGGTGAATGACATTCCGCACATGGCTTATAGGAAAGAGGCGAAGAGACAAGATGCTATGCTGATCATATTTTTGTATTCATCCCCACTAAGCCCGAAGAATAGGAAACAAAGTGAATGATAACGCTTACTGGATGAAGTTATATGAGTATTCAGATCAGCCTTCCTGATTGAACTTTTGTAAATTACATTTGCCACTGACTCTTGTCACTAAATTCTGTTGCATGTTTTTGGCCCTTTAAAACCTCTTGATAGCTTTCTGGGGCTGCGGTCAGGTTTTTGGAGCAATATGGTTAAGGCTATCATTGGAGTCTTTATTTAGTTGTGATAAGCAAGTACTGTAGCAGAATTTTGGAGGTGTCACAACTTCCTCCGAAGCTGCCTCCCCTCCTTATTCGAGCAGGCTTCGGCGTTCGTCGTCACCGGCCTTCTAGCCACTGCCGCTCCATAGCTCATCATTCCATTTGTCTTGTCTTGTCTTGGCAATTACACACACCTGGTTCATATTCCCCTCATTAGTGCGTGTTCCCTCTGCCCCCTTGTCCTTGTGGGTGATTGTTCATTGTGAGGATTAGTAGCTCGGTTGAGCTCAGTATTTTGTATTGCCGAGGTATTTTCCCTGTGTGCATGTTTGTTCCAGTGCGCTTGTTTTGCGCACTGGACTGGTTACGATGGATTACTGAATAAACTCTGTATACTGTGATTTACCCTCCTGCGCCTGACTCCTTCAAATCACGCATTACGGGAGGTGGTTGGTTGCATAAGAAAATGGGTTGACTTGCAATGTTTATCTGATTCTATACAACTTAGTCAAACTATCATACAACACATATCTTACTGCTATTATATACATAAATCATGATTGACATGGCAATAGTGAAAACACAAGCCAGGGATGCCTAGTATGCCACAAGCCAGGGATGCCTAGTATGTTTTGCAAAGCAAAAATATTCTATTCTATTCTGTCATCTGCCATAAATCTCCCATTTTATTTTAATTTTTTCTTATATGAAAACCTCCTTGCTATCATGCTCATTCTATAGGGGATTCAAGCAGTCCTCTTTGAAAATGTGTCTATCCCAGTGCACACACACATTAAACAGGAGCAAAATACAGAGATGTGAGAACACATAAATCAGAGAAAGTTTAATCAAGGATCATGTCATCATTTTTCTTAATAAATGTAGCTTATATTTCCAACTCCAGTGAACTTGATGTTAGATGGATAGATGTGAGAGGTAGTGAGACTTCTGAATTGGTCCCTGTTTGACAGTCACGTAGGAGAAAAAGGTCCTCCCCTAGTGTTTGCAAGGTTTTACTGCCCCCCTCTGTTACCTATCATTCTCGCTCAATATTCCCATCCCCCCACTTTGTGTGGATGTCGATGTTACCATCGCGTTTACGAGAAACCACCGAAGCAAACCTTGGGAGAAAACCGCCAGCATTGAACAAGGGAAACAGTGAACCCGGACTCGGCATAACATTAAAAACGAGGTGCTCCACGATAACAAATTCCCTTGGACATTTGGTGAGTTTGATATCATAACGTGTTCATAGTCTTGGAGACAGACGTGTCCTGCCTGATAATGTAAATATATATATATATATATATATATATATTGCGATGCATATATAAAAAATATAATGGACATGCATGGTGTAAAATATTACAGATGGGTAAGACTAGGCTACACGTTGCAAGCCATAGGTCGCTGTGGTCCATTGGCAAATAAAACCAGACATAAGTGTGTAACAATGCGTGTTGATGTGTCTGCAACAATGTAATCGGGGGTGCAACGGCCTTGGATCTCAAGGATGCATTATAAAACGTGACATAGACTGAGAGCGAGTGCAGAGGAAATGCAGCCGACCCCTTGTCCTGGCTATACATTTTTCCTACTCATGTAGTAGCAGATCGGCTTTTGGTAAAGAAATGTGCGGCTCAAAATGGTGTCGGGAGTTTGACTGTGTGACCATTTTAAAAAGCCAAGTGAATTTCTGAGCGCAGCAATTATTTCATGAGTCCACACGACAGAGAGGGCACATAAGGAAAACTACTAATTACATTTTTAAGTGTGAAATAGAACAAGACCTGACAGTTGATGTATTGTATGCGTGCAATAGCTGCTGGGAAATGTTTTTGTTATGACTCACTATTTGCTGTGGTTATGATGCGTTTAGAAAGTAGGCTATAGGAGGTGGGCTAATTGTGCAAGGTAACAAATATGGTCACATCTAAGCTGTTTAATAACATAAGCACGCATAATACAAATTATACTGTAAATACTACAATATAACAAGAATAATAAGAATAATGCTAAATTATGAAAATATTGTACCTGTTTTTCAATTTCATTTTGAAGGAACCGATCACTAGCCAATGGCCTATTGCATGTTTAAACAATATACATTTAGGAAAATGTAGTTGTCAATCGCTGCTGCTTTAGAGAGCATGAACATTCAAAAGGCAAAACGTTGTGGCAAACGTTGGGGACGTTGCAGATAGAAATGTCATGAATATATAAAGCTGACATGATTCCCTATTCTATCTGTCAGAGAGGCATGTTTGTTCTACAAAGCATATTTCTACCTTTACGTTCCACTACGCTGTGCCCTGGCCTGCTGAACATGTTCAAGGTAAACACTGTGGACTGTGGAGTCGGATGGTGTCGGGGCGCTGAATCTGCTGCTCCACAATCTGTGTGAGTGTGAGTGCTGCTGTGTGCTCTGCTGGGCTCCAGAGGGCAGTGAGACAAAACACACCCCAGAGATGTGGGGGCGCTCCATTATCTGTGGAGATGCACTTGTTCCAGTGTTAATGTTTTAATGTGTCTAAATGGCTCCTTTCTTTGTTATTGATACACTGTTTCTCATGGTTTAATGACACTGTTTATCATGGTTTAATGACTATGGCCTACTCTGTTCCACTAGCTAGGCCATGTTCAAACTCAGAATGTTGTTTCTGCAAGTCCTTTATCTGATACGTACCAGTGGCAGTCGGTGCTGTTTAAGATAAGGGAGGACGATTATTTACAGCATATTGGATGACTGTCATTCATATTCCATTCACCCAGTTTAACATCGATAGGTTTAGGCTACTACATGATACTAACATTTTCCGTATACCCATCATGAGGTTGCTACAACCTAGCCAATGAATTCAACATAGGTGCACTGCACACAGGTCGAGATAATGATTTGAGGTGACAGACAGTGACACATTCAATATCACCTTGCACACTCTTGCCTGCATCTAGCTGACCTAGGGTGTAATCATTAGTCCAACAGTTTATATTGGACAAATTCAGATATGTTTATCCCTGTTTCGTTCCATTTGCTTCCGTTTAAGAAAAGTTTTTCAACAGAATCGGCGGAATGAATACACCCCTGATCACACGCAAACAGTTAACTTTCATAGCCACAAACAAAAAGCTTGTTGTATTCCTTCTCGCATCTACACGCTCTCCTCCTCTCACCTTTTCCCTTCGTTTGTGGACTTCAATGCACAACACATCAGCTGTCTGTGACCAGGCGAGAAAACCTTTCCAAGCCAAACCTTCATATCATAACTGCAGCTATCTCACCATATAAGCTAAAGTAACATCATAGTCAACATAGCTAATAGAACTAACGCGTTAGTAAACCCGCTACAATCAAGCAGTACAGTGTAGTAAGGAGTTTAGCAGTTACACCGGCGGGCCCCAGTGGCAATAAATTAGTAAAACCAAAAGCTTACCTTGACTTGGAAGAGTTCCAGTGTTGGATAGTCATAGCCAGCTAGCTAATATAGCATCCCTCATTTTGAGCAGGGTGTTTGAGTAGGCTAAACTAGCTAGCTGCATTTGCTAACTAATCAAGTGAAAGTGAAAATAATTTACGAAATAGCTCTCTCTCTCGCCCTTCCTTCATTTTTGAAGAAATTAATTTGTTCAAAACTGTTCAATTATTGTCTTTCTCTCTCTTTGAGTCAACTACTCACCACATTTTATGCACTACAGTGCTAGCTAGCTGTAGCTTATGCTTTCAGTAATAGATTCAATCTCTGATCCTTTGATTGGGTGGACAACATGTCAGTTCATGCTGCAAGAGCGCTGATAGGTTGGAGGATGTCCTCCGGAAGTTGTCATAATTACTGTGTAAGTCTATGGAAGGGGGTGAGAACCATGAGCCTCCTAGGTCTTGTATTGAAGTCAATGTATCCAGAGGAGGAAGGAAGTTAGCTGTCCTCCGGCTACACAATGGTGCTACCCTACAGAGTGCTGTTGAGCCTACTGTAGACCTTAATTGCAAAACAGTGTGTTTTAATCAATTATTTAGTGACGTGAATGTATTTTGTATAGTTTTATCTAAAAAAGATAACTTTTTAAATGTTTCACTATTTTTATTGTTATGAAATTCACTGAGGAGGATGGTCCTCCCCTTCCTCCTCTGATATGTACAGTGGCTTGCGAAAGTATTCACCCCCTTGGCATTTTTCCTATTTTGTTGCCTTACAACCTGGAATTAAAATTGATTTCTTGGGGGTTTGTATCATCTGATTTACACAACATGCCTAACACTTTGAAGATGCAAAATACTTTTTTTGGTGAAACAAACAAGAAATAAGACAAAAAAACAGAAAACTTGAGCGTGCATAACTTTTCACCCTCCCCAAAGTCAATATTTTGTAGTGCCACCTTTTGCAGCAATTACAGCTGCAAGTCTCTTGGGGTATGTCTCTATAAGCTTGGCACATCTAGCCACTGGGATTTTTGCTCATTCTTCAAGGCAAAACTGCTCCAGCTCCTTCAAGTTGGATGGGTTCTGCTGGTGTACAGCAATCTTTAAGTCATACCACATATTCTCAATTGGATTGAGGTCTGGGCTTTGACTAGGCCATTCCAAGACATTTAAATGTTGCCTCTCTGATTAATGCCCTCCTTGCCTGGTCCGTGAGTTTTGGTGGGCGGCCCTCTCTTGGCAGGTTTGTTGTGGTGTCATATTCTTTCAATTTTTTAATAATCGATTTAATGGTGCTCCGTGGGATGTTCAAAGTTTCTGATATTTTTTTAGAACCCAACCCTGATCTGTACTTCTTCACAGCTTTGTCCCTTACCTGTTTGGAGAGCTCCTTGGTCTTCATGGTGCCGCTTGCTTGGTGGTGCCCCTTGCTTAGTGGTGTTGCAGACTCTGGGGCCTTTCAGAACAGGTGTGTATATATACTGAGATCATGTGACAGATCATGTGACACTTAGATTGCACACAGGTGGACTTTATTTAGCTAATTATGTGACTTCTGAAGGTAATTGGTTGCACCAGATCTTATTTAGGGGCTTCATAGCAAAGGGGGTGAATACACATTCCGTTATTTATTTTTTTGAATTTTTTGAAACAAGTAATTTTTTTCATTTCACTTCACCAATTTTGACACTTTTGTGTATGTCCATAACATGCAATCCAAATCCATTTAAATTACAGGTTGTAATGCAACAAAATAGGAAAAACGCCAAGGGGGATGAATACTTTTGCAAGGCACTGTACATAGTATAGTGTAATTAATGTGTTTTTGGCCAGTGGCCAGGATGTTTGTAGTAGGGATGTGACAAATTGACAATTTTGCTTAATGTTTAAACTGCCAATAGATTTTCGGTTTTCTGTTAAAACGATAAGAAAAAACCATAAAGTTCCACGTCAATTCACAATGCAGAATAATGGTCCTATTAAGTATGTATGACCGCTAGGGCCTGGCAATAAAATTATATATACCGCAGTCATATTCTCTTGAAAGCGCCTCGGCTACGGCATGTTTAATGCCGACACAAAACCTTGTCTGGAGATACTTTCGAAGCGCAACAGAACGGGCATTTTACTGTAAAGGAATGCCGCTTCTGAAGCTGGACTAACGTCCGTCACTGGGTGACCAGAACAGTCAATCAAATAATTTCGAGCTGCCTGTGCGCAGCCTGCCTGCTGCCTGCACGCAGATCACTCTCTCCTCAGATCACTCTCTCCTAAAAAAGTACTTTAAAGTTAAATACCGTGACTTACCAAGACATTTAGTAGAAAGAAAACACATCTTACGCTAAGAATCGACTTTTAAACGGATGAGACTGATTAGTGTCCGTACTTCCGAGAACACAAACACTTGCATCTTTCATAGCGAGCGAGGGATGGCGAGAAAGGGGAGGGGGCACAGTATAGGCAGGTCAGCCACCTGGCAGACTGAGTCAGAACCGTGCACTAGGCCTATCTATCGGCAAACAAAAGCTGTATCTCGCAATGTAATGCTGTATTTCACAATTTCTTGGGTTAAGTAAAGCAGGCCCTATCACACCGAAGACTGAACACACACTCGCATCATTAGCGAAGAGAAAGAGCAGGCGAGCCAACTGCACTGTGATTTTAATTTAGTTGGGGGGGAAAAACAAAAAAACTGTTTTTCCATTGGGGATTTTTCTTAACGTTAAGGGTCCCAATTTCGTTTAAACGTTTAAAACGTTCACACCCATAGTTTGTAGTGAAAGCCGCAGTGCTGTGAAGTTGTATCCACTAATGGTTAAGGTTAGTATAGGGAGAGGGGAAGCTGATCATAGATTTGTACCTAGGGGAAACGTCACCCTGGAGCGTGTGTGGAAGTGAAGGGGAGGGATCAGGTCAGTGGGAGAATCGGACCAGGAAGTAGGAAGCTGATTGGCTCTTGCTCGGTCCTTAGGGGCAGACATGTCTGAGGGAATCTGAACTGGCCCTGGACCACCCTCCTTGACTCTGCTAGAGGCAGAGGATGCTAAAACCAGTCTCTACACACACATACTGTCGAACACGCACATCCCAAACACACAGTAGCAAACACACTTGCAGTTGCAACTCATGCCCACATTCACAAAAGTGCACACACACTCTCACTCTCCCTCTTGACACACTCTCTCACACAAACACACAACAGGGTTTCCGTTACGAAAATGTGGCGCCGGACATTTGACCGGTAGCATTTTAAATTTACCGGACATTTGAGAAATTTACCGGATGCATATGCATTGGTTGTGTAACCTGATTAGGGCATCCACCCACGGTGCTCGGAATGACAGAAATCACATTTAGATTATGGTAATTCATCTTAACAGAACACACAACGGCGTGCGTCCTTCTAACCGAATTCCGATGCACACTTTTAAGATGTTAGAATAACTGTTCACATTTACTTTTCCTCAGCCAACAAGACGAAAAACGAACAGAAAAATCACTAGCCTATGTCAATCTACTATCCCCCATAGTAGACAAGTTTACCTATACTATTGGTCAGCTTGTCGTTCTGTGCGAGTATGAAATAGCCTATTCCAAACAGACTCTGGGACAGTTGTGGGACGATAGATCCCAAATTCATACAACCAGTACATCAAAATATCTTTTGCAACAGGCTGATGCAACAGATCTGAATGTTTAGCTTAAAATGTTGATAAACTATTATTTCTTAACATTATAAGCGCAGCAATGCGCACACGATAGTAGGCTACGCGTGAATGTTTGTTTTCCCGCTAATTGCAATATGGAACACAGTTGTCAAAAGCGCACTGCACATGCGGATGAAAATATCCGTTAGAAATGTTTAATGATCTAAACATGCAACAACTAGCATGGGTTGCTAATATAACTATGATTGTGCCTTTGGCTACTGGACAATGAAAGAAAGTTGATTTGAAAACCAATAGAACATGAGAGAAATAGGCTACTTGTTTCAATGGCATATAGAAGTCTTCATAAAATATTTGACTCCACGTTTATAGAAACAGA
Source organism: Coregonus clupeaformis (assembly GCF_020615455.1). Classification (NCBI taxonomy): domain Eukaryota; kingdom Metazoa; phylum Chordata; class Actinopteri; order Salmoniformes; family Salmonidae; genus Coregonus; species Coregonus clupeaformis. Next base: position 5,207,091 of record NC_059204.1, on the reverse strand, counting down.
TTTTGGCTCGGCTACTTTGAAGCAAGGTCAAATGTTACGGTTTCACACAATTAAGTATATGTTTTCAAAATGCATACTGCCTCCAATTCACATTGCAAAGTGGTGTGACACGCTGAAGCTTGCCTATCATTACCTAAGCACGTGAATGGTGAATGGGAAGCACGCTTCAATTACCAGTTGAGAAATAAAAATAGTAGCTCTTTTTAATTGTGACCATCAAAACTGTTTCTAACAAACGATTGCATTTAGAATTGTTGTGCAATGAGTGGGCTTATAAAATAGCATTTTTGACTCCAGCAGCAACAGGAGGGAAACATGCGCTCTTGCGCTGTCTGACAGATTTTCCGCTCAAACTAGGCTCTGTATCTGTAAGCAGAATTATGCAAATGAACCTATAGACCAATAAGCATGACTGGTCAAATGTATTTACATCGACTGGTATTTCCGTCAATGAATAAGCAGAAAAGCATTATTTTGCAATGGGATTTTTTTCTTCTCCCGGACAATTGGCTGGTGGCAATTGTATTTATCGGTGTAAAAAAACAACAACATTACGTCCAAAAGCTGGCTATTACCGGCTAACGGAAACCCGGACACACACACACACACACACACACACACACACACACACACACACACACACACACACACACACACACACACACACACACACACACACACACACACACACACACACACACACACAGTGAGGGGTGCAGGCTCACAGTGAACAGAGTGGTCATTTAATCTCTTGGCTGACTGCTGGCTGGCTGAGGAATCATTTTCTATCTCAGGGAGGAGAGGAGAGTGATCTTGAAATGGTTTCTATTCTCAAAATTGAGGAGAGAGAGAAAAAGTCCTTGGCGGGATCTATGCAGGCTCTAGTCAAAAGTATTGCACTATATAGGTAATAGGGTGCCATTTTGGATGCTCTCTCTCTCCACAGCCCTGCAGCTTCTGTAACTGCTCTGTCTCTACCTCCTCTGACGTCATGGGTTCACTCCTTTCCTCTCTTCCTCTAACCTCCATATGTTCACTTGAGCCCTTCATCTGTGTGATTTGATGAAGAGGTGAGTAGCTGACAGACAGGGTTTTTCTATGGGTTAGCTCAGGGCTGGAATGTGTGTACACAGTTATCTTCTGTCATTCCGTAGGCCTCCTCCATGGACTGTGAAATGATGGAATGTCGGAGTTGTTTTTTTGGGACGTTGTACCTCTGAACCCTCCCCAGGAGGCTGCCAAAGGGGGTGTATTCGAGTCTACAATGACTCCGTAACAACCCTAGGATGCCTATCGGCTCTTAACCTGTAGGGTCATAGCTTTGTCTCACTTTGTCTCGATAGGTACAGCCAGGTATGTAAAAAAAGACAACAAATTCTACTCAACAATTCCAATCATTTCTCATCGCTTATAGTTAAGGATGAGGATTCAGCACTGGACTTCAAAGAAAAAGGAGATCTATGGAGTAAGCTCAAAAGATGTTGTTTGCTTTGCATAAGTCACTCTCTCTCTCACTCAGCCATTTTGTTTACCTTGATCCTAGTGTCTGAGTCTGAGGAGACTAGAATAGCTGCCGTGTCATGCTGCCCGTGGGTGGGAAGAATGTAAAAACTTGTTTGCTGTCGGGGAGCGAAAGGCGAAAAATGTATAATCTCCTTCTTGGAGGCACTCGGTGCTCGATACACAGGGCCTTGAAACAGACAGCACTCCGCAATCAGAAGTGGAGTGGTCCTGGCTGCAATGCATTCCAATGACGCATGGCTAAGCCACAACGCTCCTGCAACATTCTGGAGCTTGGCGAGCCTTGTACGCTCCAGTCATCTCTCCTCTCCATCTATCAAAGTGTAGCCCGCAGCAATGTGTGCTACTAGATGGCTCTTTAACTCTGTATCAGCAGGTTTTTCGTTTGAAAAAAGAAAGGAGAAAATGAGGAAGGAGGAGAAAAGGAGAAAGAAGAAGATAAAAGGCAATAGATGATGCTGGGTGATAGGGTAAGGAATGAGTGATTCTGGGAGGTTCTTCTGAAGGTAGCCTATCAGAGGTCTGAAAGTCATCACATTGACCTTCTAACCTGGCTGTGCTACATATCAAGGTAATATCATGGATATGATCAGATCTACAGATGTCAGATCTTAACTTGATCACTCTTATTGCAGAGAATTTCCCTGATGCATCAGGAAAATGAGCCTTGTGATTGGCTAAAAATTAGCAGTTCTCTTTCTCTCCACTCAGGGGGCAGTCGAGTCATTGGAATCAGGGCTCAGTATCTTAAAATAATGTTCTCTCTATAGGCTTAGGTCCTATTACTGCAACATTGAAATGTACAAAAATGTATCTGAAATTCAGCCATACACATCAACAATCATTGTTTTATATAGCTTAATAACACAAGATAGTTATTGGTCCCCTTTAGGCTATGACATACAAGTGTCTAGTGTGGGGCCTCTCGAATGGCGCAGCGATCTAAGGCATCACTACAGACCCGGGTTCGATCCCAGGCTGTGTCACAGCCGGCCGTGACCGGGAGACCCATGTGGGCGGCGCACAATTGACCCAGCGTCGTCCGGGTTAGGAGAGGGTTTGGCCGGGATTTCTATTGACTCCTTGTGGCGGGCCAGGCGCCTGCAAGTTGACTTCGGTCACCAGCTGGACGGTGTTTCCTCCGACACATTGGTGCGGCTGGCTTCCGGGTTAAGCAAGCATTGTGTCAAGAAGCAGTGCGGCTTGGCAGGGTCGTGTTTCGGAGGACGTAGGGGAGTTGCAGCAATGGGACAAGACTGTAACTACCAATTGGGGAGAAAAAGGGGTAAAAGTACAAAAATATAAAAATTAAATTCTAGTGTATCCGAATGAACTGTCAAAATTGAGTTCAATCGTGGCCTGGGGTGGTGTAGCGGTTAGGGCCACTGCCTTCAGCGCACGTATAGGCCCACCATGTTGCCGTGGGTTCGATTCTGCCCCAAGCCCTTCTGATACAAATAATGCGATCTCCTGATTGACTTGATGTAGTTTGACATTTCAAATATGGACAGTCCAGGGTAATTTCTTATTTTTCTTGATAAGAAGTGACCATACCAGACACTTTTGGATAACATAAATAGTCAATAACAGTACACCAACATTAATTTCCATTCATAAAAAGTGTCGGGTAAATTGCCACAGTAGATTTGCCGTGGTAAATTAGGAAATACTTTATTTCTATTGTACAGAATGCTTGTAAAATAGATAAAGTCGCCCTTAGTCTGCTCAAAAAGGACTCAATTGTTCCGATGACAATACCGACCAGAGGGCGAACATATCTTTGGTAATTCTTGCACCTTATGGTAAACTGTGACAGCAAACCAAAAGGACAACAACTTAGTGCAATTGATTTGACATTCATTTAATTGTTAAAGCCTGCCAGCACCATCTTGCAAATGTCCCCCAGCACAGGTACTCTCCAATGAAGACTAACATCACACAAAGTCCGTAGGCTGTACAGTTTCAATTTCGGTCATTCAATGTTGACTGAATATCTATCAATGTGCACAATTTCATAAAAAGGTATATGGTACTCGAGACATTGGAATAATTTTACAATTTCAATAGCATTAATAAAAATGTATTTGAGTATGGTGAATGCATACAAAAAATATTTACGCCAAGTGTGATGTTTAATTTTTCACTCAGAATGAACAGGTAAGTGTTACAACAGTCAAACAATCAAATTTCACTATCAATCATGTTACTAGTATGCAAATGAGACACACTTCACCATGGAATTGAATTGACGTCAAAAGTATTTTTTGTTGCATTTTAGCTAACCCTAACCCTTTCCCTAACTTGAATATACTCATCCTGACCTGCTACGTTAATTCTCCTAACCTGCTATGTAAAGTACATTTTTGACAAACGCTGTATCCCTTCTAGACAAAACCGGATTTACACTACATCCTCCTCCTCTTCCGAACCTCTCTTTTCCACTTTGAAGGGTATTTTCTTTTTTTGTCTGGCCCATTCTCCTCCCCCTCGGTTGTGCTGCAACAAGCGATAAATAAAAAGACACACACAACAAAATATATTGATTTATATATGGGACAAAAAGTTTACTGAGATGATACACTGACTGTATTATAGGCCTTGTCATAAAAACAGAATTACATTTAGACACACACACATACAGAAAGAGTGAGAGAGAGCAATGCGTGGGAGGATGCTGCGGTGAACTGACCTGTAGATCTAGCTAACGTTAGCTAGCTACATGGTTGACACTGCAGCTAGCTTAGACAGTTTATCTAGTGGCAACCTAATGTGATAGCTAGTTAGCTATTGCCAGACACATCTGATTAATCTAGTAACTCTTTATGCCAATGACAAGGTGGCTAGTTAGGCAAACAAAGAGAGATCATATGGGGAGCAAAAAACAGGAGATTAAACTTTTTCTGTCAGATTCTGGGTTAGCCAAAGCTAGCTAGACTAATATATATATACATACATACACAACAGTATGTGGACAACCCTTCAAATTAGTGGATTCGGCTATCTCAGCCACACTCGTTGCTGACAGGTGTATAAAATCGAGCACACAGCCATGCAATCTCCATAGACAAACATTGGCAGTAGAATGGCCTTACTGAAGAGCTCATTGACTTTCAACGTGGCACCGTCATAGGATGCCACCTTTCCAACAAGTCAATTCGTCAAATTTCTGCCCCGCTACAGCTGCCCCGGTCAACTGTAAGTGCCTTTATTGTGAAGTGGAAACGTCTAGGAGCAACAACGGCTCAGGCGCGAAGTGGTAGGCCACACAAGCTCACAGAACGGGATCGCTGAGTGCTGAAGTGCATAGTGTGTAAAAATCATCTGTCCTCGGTTGCAACACTCACTACCAAGTTCCAAACTGCCTCTGGAAGCAACGTCAGCACAATAACTGTTAGTCGGGAGCTTCTTGAAATGGGTTTCCATGGCCGAGCAGCCACACACAAGCCTAAGATCACCAACTTTGTGGCAATAGTTTGGAGAAGGCCCTTTCCTGTTTCAGCATGACAATGCCCCCGTGTACAAAGCGAGGTCCATACAGAAATGGTTTGTCGAGATCGGTGTGGAAGAACTTGACTGGCCTGCACAGAGCCATGACCTCACCGACTGCGAGCTAGGCCTAATTGCCCAACATCAGTGCCCCACCTCACTAATGCTCGTGGCTGAATGGAAGCAAGTCCCCGCAGCAATGTTCCAACATGTAGTAGAAAGCCTTCCAAGAAGAGTGGAGACTGTTATAGCAGCAAAGGGGGACCAACTCCATATTAATGCCCATGATTTTGGAATGAGATGTTTGACAACCCTGGCGCCGACAAGATGGTGGCCTCGCGACTAGCTCTTAGGAAACTTTGCGGTATTTTGTTTTTTTATGTATAATTTTTTTTGCATTATTAGCTCTGAAAGTTTTTTGTATCATTACATACAGCCGGGAAAAACTATTGGATATCAGAGCGGTGGTAACTCACCAGCATTACGACCAGGAATACGACTTTCCCGAAGCAGATCCTTTGTTTGCTCTCCCCAGGGCAATTGAACTGATTCCAGTGGCTGACCCAAAACATCGCCGGTGGAGGAGAGGCACTCGGAGCGGCCTGCTGGTTCGACTTAGGAGGCGCGCACACCACCCACCGCTTCCAAGTATACTACTCGCTAATGTTCAGTCTCTGGTTAACAAGGTCGACGAGCTCCGGGCAAGGATTTCTTTCCAGAGAGACATCAAGGCCTGTAACATACATTGTTTCACGGAAACATGGCTCTCTGGGGATATTCTGTCGAAATCGGTCCAGCCAGATGGGTTCTCAGTTAATCGCGCAGACAGGAATAAATATCTCTCCGGGAAGTAGAAGGGCGGAGGTGTGTGTTTCATGATTAACGACTCATGGTGTAATTGTAGTAACATACAGGAACTCAAGTCCTTTTGTTCACCCGACATAGAATACCTCACAATCAAATGCCGACCGTATTATCTCCCAAGAGAATTTTCTTCGGTTATAGTCACGGCCATGTATATCCCCCCTCAAGCCGATACCACGACAGCCCTCAAAGAACTTCACTGGACTTTATGCAAACTGGAAACCACATATCCTGAGGCTGCATTTATTGTAGCCGGGGATTTTAACAAAGCAAATTTGAGGACTAGGCTGCCGAAGATCAACATATCGACTGTTGTACTCGCGCTGCTAAAATCCTTGACCATTGCTATTCGAACTTCCGGGATGGTTATAAGGCCCTCCCACGCCCTCCTTTTGGCAAATCTGACCACGACTCCATTTTGCTCTTCCCTTCTTATAGGCAGAAACTCAAACAGGAAGTACCCGTGCTAAGGACTATTCAACGCTGGTCTGACCAATCGGAATCCACGCATCAAGATTGTTTTGATCACGCGGACTGGGATATGTTCCGGGTAGCTTGCGAAAATAATTTAGACGAATACACTGAAACGGTGACTGAGTTTATCAGGAAGTGTATAGGTGATGTTGTGCCCACTGTGACTATTAAAACCTACCCTAACCAGAAACCGTGGATAGATGGCAGCATTCGCGCAAAACTGAAAGCGCGAACCACTGCATTTAATCATGGCAAGGTGACTGGGAATATGGCAGAATACATTTTTACATTTACATTTTAGTCATTTAGCAGACGCTCTTATCCAGAGCGACTTACAGGAGCAATTAGGGTTAAGTGCCTTGCTCAAGGGCACATTTACGTCATTTAGCAGACGCTCTTATCCAGAGCGACTCACCAATTGGTGCGTTCACCCTATAGCCAGTGGGATAACCACTTTACAATTTTGGGGGGGGGGATTACTTTTTATCCTATCCCAGGTATTCCTTAAAGAGGTGGGGTTTCAAATGCCTCCGGAAGGTGGTGAGTGACTCCGCTGTCCTGGCGTCGTGAGGGAGCTTGTTCCACCATTGGGGTGCCAGAGCAGCGAACAGTTTTGACTGGGAATACAAACAGTGTAGCTACTCACTCCGTAAGGCAATTAAACTGGCAAAACATCAGTATAGAGACAAAGTGGAGTCGCAATTCATTGTCTACAGACAATCACGGACTACAAAAGGAAAACCAGCCACGTCGCCGACACCGACGTCTCGCTTCCAGACAAGCTAAACACCTTCTTCGTCCGCAGTGCCACGGACGAGGCCCACTACCAAGGACTGTGGCCTCTCCTTCTCCGTGGCCAACGTGAGTAAGACATTTAAGCATGTTAACCCCAGCAAGGCTGCCGGCCCAGACGGCATCCCTAGCCGCGTCCTGAGAGCATGCGCAGACCAGCTGGCTGGTGTGTTTACGGACATATTCAATCTCTCCCTTTCCCATTCTGCTGTTCCCACATGCTTCAAGATAGCCACCATTGTTCCTGTACCCAAGAAAGCAAAGGTAACTGAACTAAATGACTATCGCCCCGTAGCACTCACCTCTGTCATCATGAAGTGCTTTGAGAGACTAGTCAAGGATCATATCACCTCTACCTTACTTGTCACCCTAGACCCACTTCAATTTGCTTACCGCCCCTATAGATCCACAGACGATGCAATCGCCATCACACTGCACACTGCCCTATCCCATCTGGACAAGAGGAATACCTGTCACGGTCGTTGAGAGACGGGTCAGACCAAGGTGCAGCGTGGTATGCGAACATGTTTATTAACTGAATACACACTGACAAAACAAGAAAAGTCAACGAAACGTGACGTCGGAAGGCTATACACAAACAAGCCGAACTCACCGAAACACAAACAAGATCCCACAACCCAGGCAGGAAAACTGGCTGCCTAAGTATGATCCCCAATCAGAGACAACGAGCGACAGCTGCCTCTGATTGGGAATCACACCCGGCCAAACATAGAAATACAAATATAGAATGTCCACATAGAAATACACATACATGATATTCACACCCTGACCAAACTACCTAGAGAATAACAGTCTCTCCAGGTCAGGGCGTGACAGTACCCCCCCAAAGGTGCGTACTCCGGAGCCTATTTCTTCCTATTCAAGAAATAAGAGGTAGGCCTACCTGTTTGACAGACACAATTATAGTCTACTATCCATAGAATTTGTCAGCCAATTCCTTCAGTCACCATGCATTTACATTTACGGGTGTAGTGAAATGCTTGCGCTTTTTTATACTGGCCCCCCGTGGGACTTGAACCCACAACCCTGGCGTTGCAAACGCCATGCTCTATCAACTGAGCTACATCCCTGCCGGCCATTCCCTCCCCTACCCTGGACGAATTGTGCGCCGCCCATGAGTCTCCCGGTCGCGGCCGGCTGCAACAGAGCCTGGATTCGAACCAGGATCTCTAGTGGCACAGTTAGCATTTCACTACAAGAAGCGCAAGCCTTTCACTACACCCGCAATAACATCTGCTAAACACATGTATGTGACAAATCAAATTTGATTTGATTTGACAAGCAGGTGTCCACATACTTTGTCATGAAGTCTACCTAGCCATTTGATTTGCACTTGTCGTCAAAACACAATTTCAATAGCAGAATTATATCTTAGAAATAATTACTCCAGAAATATATCATATTACAAAAGGCAGAAGGTAATTAAAATGCAACTTACCTCTTACCGCATCTGTCTAAGAACCCAAGAACAAAAATATAAAGACAAAAATGTGAAGACGTGCGCTTCACTTCAAGAGCCGTGGTGGAGATAAAACTGGTTTGAGGAACAACTTTGAGAGCCAATGGACTTAACCCTTTGACACTTATGAACATACTGGTGTGATCATTCTACAGTTGTCCCTGCAGCGTACACTCAAACCAGTGTGATTAGAACACTTATTTAGAACGTCCAGTTATGATTGACGCAACAGTCAGCATTTGAGCTGGCCACACTGTTTTTTCAGAGAAAAAATGTGGCAGGTAGTAAATTGTCCGCAACAGTTAAATGGGCTACTTCTATGTGAATTAATGAGGAGGTGGAACACACCTCAATTCAAGCTATTGTTAGAAAATATGGCATGGATTTCATGTGTCTTGGATCATTAAACCACATTGCTTTGTTTGGTTACCTTCCACCCACAGTGTTTTTGCATTTGCACCTCTGTCATGCTGCTGTATGTGTGCTCTGTGCTTCTGCTTTAGTTGTGACCTACCTTTGCTTCTACTGTTCAATTATCATGACCTCTCTCCTCCTCCTCCTCTCTCTCTCCTCCCCCTATCTCTTTCTCTCCTCTCTCTTTCCTCCTCTCTCTCTTTCTCTTTCCTCGGGTAACGCTTGAAAAAAAACTAGTGACCCTCCCCTATACCCAAAATAGCAGAGAACATGCCTACCGTGTACCCTCACTCCTAGGACAGACCAGAGCCTTTAGATATGCAGTTTTAGAAACTTCTTCATTTTGTAAGCATTAGCCTACATGGCAAAATAGCCAGAAGACAAGGGTAGGGGTGAAAATATCTCCATTATAATAAAAGCACTGCATGAATCTATCATCTTATTTGCAGTCTGAGAAAAAAATGCCTTCATAAACGCATTTCATGCAATTCTACATCATTTTACATGACTGGAGATAAGCAGAATCGTTTAATACCACAACAGAGCATGACAACAAATTAGTTCTTGCTGCAGCACCAAAGAGGTTTTGATTTCTATTCAGGCTGTTGTTAAAAAAGAGGATAGTCTAAGTTTGGAACAGTGCTAAAGTTGTCTATTAACTGTAAAAATTGAGCACAACAGAACCAGTTACAACTGAAGTATCTGATCATCAATGAATTTGAGAAAAAGCCATTTGTTTTTTAACACAACAGCCTCATATTATCAGGTAGGCCTATATGCACTTGTAACTTTTTTTCATTCGGGAAACTATCATTTTCAAATGTATTCAAATGTATTCCATGATATTGTTGTTACAAAATAGATTTCTGTTGACTGTGATTAGGGCATGGGAATATAAGAGCATCTGCTAGGCTAAATTAACAAATTAGGCATGCATAGCTCATCGCATGATCCTCAAGCCAAAGACTGGCCAAACTTGTGTTTCTAAAAGTTAATTCAAAGGCACTGTAGAATGATTGTATAGCCTAATAAGGCATTTTTCTTTCATTGTTATTTAATTCTAAGTAATAATTTTTCCAAATTTCATTTCAGAAATGCTTTGCAATTTATTTCTTACATTTCAGGCTATAGCCTTGAAATAATAATAATATAGCCTAAATAATTCATTTTCATTCCTTCCGAGGTTACCTGGCTTGGTCCTGACTGATTTAGAGATAGTATGTTGTTTAATAGTCCTTTTTCTTTCTCCTTGGCTATAGAAGGTTTAACAAAAGCGTCAATACTCTTACATACCCTCAATTTGAGCCCTGGTTTTAGCTTAACACACCAAGCCCTTCACTTACTGACACTGAGATATTTAAGGAGTGCATGGTCTCCTGAGTGGCGCAGTGGTCTAAGGCACTGCATCGCAGTGCTAACTGTGCCACTAGAGATCCTGGTTCAAATCCAGGCTCTGTCGCAGCCGGCCGCGACCGGGAGACTCATGGGCGGCGCATAATTGGCCCAGCGTTGTCCAGGGTAGGGGAGGGAATGGCCGGCAGGGATGTAGCTCAGTTGATAGAGCATGGTGTTTGCAACGCCAGGGTTGTGGGTTCAATTCCCACGGGGGGCCAGTATAAAAACAAAAATGTATTCACTAACTGTAAGTCGCTCTGGATAAGAGCGTCTGCTAAATGACTTAAATGTAAATGCATGGTGACTGAAGGAATTGGCTGACAAATTCTATGGATAGTAGACTATAATTTTGTCTGTCAAACAGGTAGGCCTACCTCTTATTTCTTGAATAGGAAGAAATAGGCTCCAACTCAAACACAGCAATATGACATTCAGGGCTCTATTTTTGGCTGGTGTTAAGGCGGCCCTAGTGTCAAACACCTGTTTGTTTCCAATTTCGACCTGTTAAAGCCAGTGCTCTGCTATTTTCAAACTGTTGAGCAAGGATGGGTAATTTACCTGTCTTGTATTAGCTTGCTTGCGCTCAGATGGGAGGGGTGGAAATATTTGATATGTGTCCTTAAAAACATGATCCAAAGTGCTAATTTCAGGCAGCGCTGGTAGGGATACTTAAGACCAACAAAAAGCTGGTTTTAATGGTAACACGGTTTGTTATGACATGAATTTTGACAGCGAATACGCAGCCTATCCAGCCCTATCCAGCACACTGCCCATATGCGCATGGAACAAGAGTAATTTTGCTTTTGGTGCTTGTATACAGTGGGGGAAAAAAGTATTTAGTCAGCCACCAATTGTGCAAGTTCTCCCGCTTAAAAAGATGAGAGAGGCCTGTAATTTTCATCATAGGTACACGTCAACTATGACAGACAAATTGAGAATTTTCTTTCCAGAAAATCACATTGTAGGATTTTTAATGAATTTATTAGCAAATTATGGTGGAAAATAAGTATTTGGTCACCTACAAACAAGCAAGATTTCTGGCTCTCACAGACCTGTAACTTCTTCTTTAAGAGGCTCCTCTGTCCTCCACTCGTTACCTGGATTAATGGCACCTGTTTGAGCTTGTTATCAGTATAAAAGACACCTGTCCACAACCTCAAACAGTCACACTCCAAACTCCACTATGGCCAAGACCAAAGAGCTGTCAAAGGACACCAGAAACAAAATTGTAGACCTGCACAAGGCTGGGAATACTGAATCTGCAATAGGTAAGCAGCTTGGTTTGAAGAAATCAACTGTGGGAGCAATTATTAGGAAATGGAAGACATACAAGACCACTGATAATCTCCCTCGATCTGGGGCTCCACGCAAGATCTCACCCTGTGGGGTCAAAATGATCACAAGAACGGTGAGCAAAAATCCCAGAACCACACGGGGGACCTTGTGAATGACCTGCAGAGAGCTGGGACCAAAGTAACAAAGCCTACCATCAGTAACACACTACGCCGCCAGGGACTCAAATCCTGCAGTGCCAGACGTGTCCCCCTGCTTAAGCCAGTACATGTCCAGGCCCGTCTGAAGTTTGCTAGAGTGCATTTGGATGATCCAGAAGAGGATTGGGAGAATGTCATATGGTCAGATGAAACCAAAATAGAACTTTTTGGTAAAAACTCAACTCGTCGTGTTTGGAGGACAAAGAATGCTGAGTTGCATCCAAAGAACACCATACCTACTGTGAAGCATGGGGATGGAAACATCATGCTTTGGGGGCTGTTTTTCTGCAAAGGGACCAGGACGACTGATCCGTGTAAAGGAAAGAATGAATGGGGCCATGTATCGTGAGATTTTGAGTGAAAACCTCCTTCCATCAGCAAGGGCATTGAAGATGAAACGTGGCTGGGTCTTTCAGCATGACAATGATCCCAAACACACCGCCCGGGCAACGAAGGAGTGGCTTTGTAAGAAGCATTTCAAGGTCCTGTAGTGGCCTAGCCAGTCTCCAGATCTCAACCCCATAGAAAATCTTTGGAGGGAGTTGAAAGTCCGTGTTGCCCAGCGACAGCCCTAAAACATCACTGCTCTAGAGGAGATCAGCATGGAGGAATGGGCCAAAATACCAGCAACAGTGTGTGAAAACCTTGTGAAGACTTACAGAAAACGTTTGACCTGTGTCATTGCCAACAAAGGGTATATAACAAAGTATTGAGAAACTTTTGTTATTGACCAAATACTTATTTTCCACCATAATTTGCAAATAAATTCATTAAAAATCCTACAATGTGATTTTCAGGAAAATAAATTCTCATTTTGTCTGTCATAGTTGACGTGTACCTATGATAAAAATTACAGGCCTCTCTCATCTTTTTAAGTGGGAGAACTTACACAATTGGTGGCTGACTAAATACTTTTTTCCCCCACTGTACTTTGTATTTAGAAACGGATGTTTTTTCCCAATTCGTTTTATTTGATTAAAAACCAAGCATAGCCTCCCCTCCTCTCATATTTAGCCATGGAGCACGTTCCAATTGGCCAGTGAGCAGCCATGCCTCAACACACCCACAACTGGTTTATTCATGAAAACCCAGCCCTTTTGTGCCACCGCCAGCACTGTGATGATAATTTTGGGTTGTGAAAATAGTACAAATATTTCTGACACAACCCAGAACCTATAGCGCTACCGCCACCACTTAGATTTACCATTGTGTTAGGTTTGTTAATCAATTACAAATTACAAAACCCTCCCCCTGACTGACATTGAAAAAGCATGACCCTTCCCAATTTTCCTCCCGGTAACAATTGTGTACATTTTGACCACTCCCTAACAGAACGTTGAGATAGAAATAGATTGTGTAGAATAGGGAATCGTGTCGGCAGTATCCATTACATTTATATCTGCAACTTTCTGCAACTTTTCACCTCACTGAATAGGCTACAGGTGTGAGGTTGAGGTTCATGTCTTGCCGACTTCTAAACATGTCACCAAATGAATGTTCGAATGTGATGAATGCAAAATGATGCAAAGTGGATGACCACACCTTAAGTCCTTACCAGTATTTATATATTACAGTGTACTATGATATTATTTATTTCCTAACCTTTATGCACAGTTTATTGCTTTATGTATATTTCTGTTGTCTCCACTCTATACTATACTATTCTATACTATACTATACTATACTATATTATACTATACTATACTGTTACTATATTACAGTGAATGCTTGCATCATAAACATTTGTATGTTTGAATGAGAGGTTTGTGTTGGTGCCTCTGAGACTGGCCGTGTCAACACCTATACAGAAGGATCCATGATAAGCCAGACAGTGACAGGAGTGCTTGAATCTTTCTACTGGAGCACAGAAAGGGGGAGAAGGATTTGCTTACTCACTGACCTCCTACTCCACTCTCTCCTCTCTGCATTTTCTGTGTCTACCAATCCGTGGTTTACAATCCCCTCCCGTATTTCTTTATCTGCTACTCAGTGACAGTCATATCAGAGTATAGGCCTTGTGTTAAAGGCAAAATTATAATCCCATACATGTACATATCATACATGTGTTTTGGGTGAAAACATATGAGTGATTTCAAGTGTACACTCTCCTCTATATCTCTCTAACTGCTACTCAATGACAGAGTATAGGCATTGTGCTATACAGTGAATTATAATACTATATATGTACAAAGCATACAGGGTTGGGGAGTAACTGATTACATTTAATATGATTACAAAAAAACGAACTGTAATCAGTTACGTTACCAGCTAAAATATTGTAATCAGATTACAGATACTTTTGAAAAAATAGATGATTATGTTTGGATTACTTTTAAATTCAGAAAGGATGTTTGTGAAAAAATACATTATGACACATTCTCAATGACTTTCAATTCAGCATTAAAAAAAGTTTAAGTTTGTTCCACCTGAGCGAGTCTGACCACAAGTCAGAGACCACTATTACGTTACTGATTACAATTATGGACAGGTAACTAGTAACTGTGACTGTCACGGTTTCGGCCGAGGCTGCTCCTCCTCCTTGTTCGGGCAGGCTTCGGCGGTCGTCGTCCCCGGAGTACTAGCTGCTACCGTTCGATGTTTCATGTTTGTTTGGTTTTGTCTGTTTGTACACCTGTCACTTGTTAGTGTTTGATTTTGTTTCCTATTTAGTTTTCGTGTGTTGGGTCAGGTGTTATGTGTGATTGTTTTTTGTCAAGCTGTTGCTCTCTGTATTTACTCTCGTGTTTTGTTGTTTTTCGAGAGTCCGCACTGTGTGCGCTATCGTCGTTTTACGCACTGTGTTTATTGTGCGTAATTTGTATTTTGCCTCCCGGTTGGGTTGGCTGTTCGCCTGTTTGGTGCTGCTTTCGTTTACTAAAGTCTGTTCACGAACGCCCGTGTTTCCTGCGCTTGATTTCCACACCGCATCTACACTCAGCTACTGACAGAATCACACATCAACCCATGGAATCAGCAGGAGCACCGCGCCAACGGACATCATGGAGGACCGTCTTCGTGGGCAGGAGGACAGGATCAACCAGATCGGTCACGCCCTGGATCGGGTGATGAACACTCTCCACCGATGGGAAAGCAGCGGGGTACCCACACCCCCACCTACCGGACCATCCCCATCGGTCAGTCCTCCTATCCCCCTTCCGGAACCCAGCGGGATTCGGCTCTCGCTCCCGAGGGCGTACGACGGCTCCGCTGCCGGGTGTCAAGGGTTCCTGCTGCAAGTGGAGCTCTACCTCGCCACCGTACACCCGGCGCCCTCGGGACACGAGAGCGTCTCCGCCCTCATCTCCTGTCTCACCGGCAAGGCGTTGGAGTGGGCCAACGCCGAATGGAGGAGAATAGACGCTGCTACTATTACCTATGCGGAGTTCTCCCGCCGCTTCCGTGCCGTGTTTGACCATCCACCAGAAGAGAAGGCGGCGGGGGAGCGTCTGTTCTACCTCCGACAGGGGATGAGGAGCGCACAGGATTTTGCTTTGGAGTTCCGGACTCTAGCGGCAGATGCAGGGTGGAATGAGCGGGCCCTCATAGACCACTTCCGCTGCAGCCTCCGGGAGGATGTCCAGAGAGAGTTGGCGTGCAGGGATACCACGTTGTCGTTTGACCAACTGGTCGACATGGCCATTCGGCTGGACACCCTGCTCGCCACCCGTGGACGTCCCGGGTGGGGGTTGCCCATTCCACCTTCCGGCACCTCCGAGCCGAGCCCTATGGAGCTCGGAGGTGCTGGCGCTAGAGAACGGAGGAGTAGGAACCCGAGGGGGGCCGTTCCCTGCACCAACTGTGGCCGTGGAGGGCACACCGCGGCTAGGTGTTGGGGAAGGTCCCCGGTGGAGGTGAAGGCAGGCCACGCATTGGGGAGTCCTCCCAGGTGAGTAGGCGTCCTACTTACCCAGAGCTTTCTGTCGTTCACATAACCTTGCCTGTTTGTTTCCCACAGGTTGCACCTCGTTCCCAGCATAAGGCGCTAGTAGATTCAGGCGCAGCTGGGAATTTTGTAGATCGCCAGTTCTGTGTAGAGTTAGGGATTCCTCTCCTTCCCGTTGATAAGCCTTTCCCTGTACATGCCTTAGATAGCCGTCCGTTAGGATCAGGGTTAATTAGGGAGGTCACAGCGCCCCTTAGGATGAAGACGCAGGGGGGTCATGAGGAGACGATTCAGCTCTATCTGATTGACTCTCCTGCGTATCCGGTGGTGCTGGGACTTCCCTGGTTGATTACCCATGATCCTACTATTTCGTGGCGAGAGAAAGCTCTTAAAGGGTGGTCTGTTCAGTGTGAGGGGCTATGTCTGGGTGTTTCCATAGGGGCGACCTCGGTGGAGAGTCCAAATCAAATGCCCGCACTGCATATTCCCCCGAGTATGAGGATTTGACACTGGTGTTTAGTAAGACAAGGGCGGCGCAGCTGCCGCCTCATAGACAGGGGGATTGTGCGATAGATCTCCAGTTAGGAGCAGCACTCCCGCGGAGCCATGTGTATCCCTTGTCTCAAGAGGAGAGGAAGGCGATGGAAACTTACATCGCCGAGTCTCTGAGACAGGGATACATACGGGCCTCCACTTCACCCGCTTCCTCGAGCTTCTTTTTTTGTGAAGAAAAAGATGGAGGTTTGCGCCCGTGTATTGATTACCGCGGTCTCAATCAGATTACGGTGAAGTACAGTTATCCACTTCCTCTGATTGCGACTATGACGGAGTCATTACACGGTGCTCAGTTCTTCACAAAATTGGATCTCAGGAGCGCATATAACTTGGTGCGCATTAGAGAGGGCGATGAATGGAAGACAGCATTTAGCACGACCTCCGGTCATTACGAGTATCTCGTCATGCCATATGGGTTAATGAATGCTCCCTCAGTCTTCCAATCCTTTGTAGATGAGATTTTCCGGGACATGCAGGGGCAGGGAGTAGTCGTGGTACATAGACGATATTCTGGTGTACAGTTCTACCCGAGCTGAGCATGTAGCCCTGGTGCGCCGAGTGTTGAGGAGACTGTTGGAGCATGACCTATATGTCAAGGCAGAGAAATGTCTGTTCTTTCAGAAGTCGGTCTCCTTTTTGGGTTATCAGTTGTCTGCGTCAGGGGTGAAGATGGAGGTTGACCGGGTGTCAGCTGTGCGTAATTGGCAAACCCCAACCACTGTGAAAGAGGTGCAACAGTTCTTGGGTTTTGCGAATTATTACCGGAGGTTTATCCGGGGTTTTGGACAGGTGGCAGCTCCCATAACGTCTCTCTGTTGAAGGGGGGTCCGGTGCGCTTGCGGTGGTCAGCTGAGGCGGACAGGGCTTTTGGGAGACTGAAGGACCTGTTTACCTCGGCGCCGGTGTTGGCGCATCCGGATCCCGCTTTACCATTCCAGGTAGAGGTAGACGCGTCCGAGGCCGGTATTGGGGCCGTCCTCTCACAACGGTCTGGCACACCACCTAAGCTCCGCCCCTGTGCCTTTTATTCTAAGAAGCTCAGTCCGGCGGAGCGGAATTATGACGTAGGGGACAGGGGAGCTGTTAGCCGTGGTACAGGCCCTAAAGGTGTGGAGGCATTGGCTTGAGGGGGCTCAACACCCTTTCCTCATTTTGACGGACCACCGTAACCTGGAGTACATCCGGGCAGCTAGGAGACTGAATCCTCGCCAGGCCCGCTGGACTATGTTTCTAGCCCGGTTTGTGTTTAAAATCACTTACATCCCTGGGTCCCAGAACGGGAAGGCAGATGCCCTGTCTCGGCGGTATGACACGGAGGAGAAGTCCGTTGAGCCCACTCCCATACTACCAAAGTCTTGTCTGGTGGCACCGGTGGTATGGGAGGTCGATGCAGAGATCGAGCGGGCGTTACGCACCGACCCAAGTCCTCCACAGTGTCCAGTGGGTCGGACGTACGTTCCGCTCGAGGTACGCGATCGCCTCATTTATTGGGCTCATACGTCCCCCCTCCTCTGGACATCCAGGTATCGGCCGGACAGTTCACTGCCTTAGCACTAAGTACTGGTGGCCAACGTTAGCCAGGGATGTGAGGGTTTATGTCTCCTCCTGTTCGGTGTGTGCACAGTGTAAGGCGCCCAGACATTTGCCCAGGGGTAAGCTACAACCCCTGCCCGTTCCACAACGACCCTGTTCCCACCTCTCGGTGGACTTTGTTACAGACCTTCCCCCCTCACAGGGGAATACTACCATCCTGGTCGTTGTGGATCGGTTCTCGAAGGCCTGTCGTCTCCTTCCCATGCCGGGTCTCCCTACTGCCCTACAGACCGCTGAGGCTCTGTTTACCCATGTCTTCCGGCATTACGGGTACCCGAGGATATAGTGTCTGATCGAGGCCCCCAGTTCACCTCCAGAGTGTGGAGAGCCTTTATGGAACGGTTGGGGGGTTTCGGTGAGCCTTACCTCGGGTTACCACCCGGAGAGTAATGGGCAGGTTGAACGTGTCAACCAGGATGTGGGTAGGTTTCTGAGGTCTTATTGCCAGGGCCGGCCGGAGGAGTGGGCGAGATACGTTCCGTGGGCCGAGATGGCGCAGAACTCTCTCCGCCACTCCTCCACCCAACTAACCCCTTTCCAGTGTGTGTTAGGGTACCAGCCGGTTCTGGCACCTTGGCACGAGAGCCAGATCGAGGCCCCTGCAGTGGATGAGTGGGTGCGGCGCTCGGAGGAGACATGGAACGCTGCCCACGTCCATCTGCAGCGGGCCATCCATCGGCATAAGACGAGCGCCGATCTCCACCGCAGTGAGGGGCCTGTATACGCACCTGGAGATCGAGTCTGGCTCTCGACCAGAAACCTGCCCCTCCGCCTGCCCTGCCGGAAGCTGGGTCGGCGGTTTGTGGGGCCATTCAAAGTCCTGAGGAGGTTGAACGAGGTGTGTTACAGGTTAGAACTGCCTATTGATTACAGGAATATTAACCCCTCGTTCCATGTGTCTCTCCTCAGGCCGGTGGTAGCTGGTCCACTCCAGGACTATGAGATAGAGGAGATTCCTCCGCCCCGTTGGACATCGAGGGGGCTCCGGCGTACACTGTGAGGTCCATCCTTGATTCGAGACGCCGGATGGGGGGTCTCCAATATCTCGTGGAGTGGGAGGGGTACGGCCCGGAGGAGCGGTGCTGGGTGCCGAGGGAGGGACATATTAGACCTGTCCCTGCTGACCGAGTTCCATCGGGGTCATCCTACGCGCCCTGCTCCGCGTCGTCCTGGTCGTCCCCGAGGCCGGGATCGGCGCACGGCTGGAGCCGCGCGTCAAGGGGGGGGGTACTGTCACGGTTTCGGCCGAGGCTGCTCCTCCTCCTTGTTCGGGCAGGCTTCGGCGGTCGTCGACCCCGGAGTACTAGCTGCTACCGTTCGATGTTTCATGTTTGTTTGGTTTTGTCTGTTTGTACACCTGTCCCTTGTTAGTGTTTGATTTTGTTTCCTATTTAGTTTTCGTGTGTTGGGTCAGGTGTTATGTGTGATTGTTTTTTGTCAAGCTGTTGCTCTCTGTATTTACTCTCGCGTTTTGTTGTTTTTCGAGAGTCCGCACTGTGTGCGCTATCGTCGTTTTACGCACTGTGTTTATTGTGCGTAATTTGTATTTTGCCTCCCGGTTGGGTTGGCTGTTCGCCTGTTTGGTGCTGCTTTTGTTTACTAAAGTCTGTTCACGAACGCCCGTGTTTCCTGCGCTTGATTTCCACACCGCATCTACACTCAGCTACTGACAGTGACGGATTATATTATACTGTTATATTATATTATATTATATTATTACATTTTGAATGTAACCAACCCAACCCTGAAAGCGTACATGTGTTTTGCATGAAAACATACAAGTGATTTCAAGCGTCTCAGTGCTATTTTGTGTGTGTATATTTAGACAGCCCTTCGCTGGCATTCTGCTGTCATATGATTCCTCTGAGCCCACAGAGTCTTGATGCTTTGTTTGTAGCAGAGCAGCTTGTTTTTCTCTCCAACAACCCACCAGTTTATTTTGGGAAGGCTGAGGTAGGTAGGTGCCGGTCTTACCGCAGTGAGTGGGTAGCAGCTCAGAAACCCTGCAGTGCTGTACCTACCTGGGTAGCGCTGTATGCTATATGTACAGTATATGGACAATTTATGTGTAGTACACTGTATATGGCCCATATATATTTGCAACATATAGCCAATATATTTGTAGAATATGGCCAATATATTTGTTGTATATGGCCAATATACAGTACCAGTCGAAAGTTTGGACACACCTACTCATTCCAGGGTTTGTCTTTATTTTTACTATTATCTACATTGTAGAATAATAGTGAAGACTTCAAAACAATGAAATAACACATATGGAATCATGTAGTAAGCAAAAAAACAGATGGGATGGCGTATCACTGCAGAATGCTGTGGTAGCCATACTGGTTAAGTGTGCCTTGAATTCTAAATAAATCACGGACAGTGTCACCAGCAAAGCACCCCCACACCATAACACCTCCTCCTCCATGCTTTACCGTGGGAAATACACATGCGGAGATCATGCGTTCACCCACACCGCGTCTCACAAATACACGGCGGTTGGAACCAAAAATCTCCAATTTGGACTCCAGACCAAAGGACGAATTTCCACCTGTCTAATGTCCATTGCTCGTGTTTGTTGGCCCAAGCAAGTCTCTTCTTCTTATTGGTGTCCTTTAGTAGTGGTTTCTTTGCAGCAATTCGACCATGAAGGCCTGATTCACACAGTCTTCTCTGAACAGTTGATGTTGAGATGTGTCTGTTACTTGAACTCTGTGAAGCATTTATTTGGGCTGCAATTTCTGAGGCTGGTAACTCTAATGAACTTATCCTCTGCAGCAGAGGTAACTCTGGGTCTCCCATTCTTGTGGCGGTCCTCATTTTTGTGACTGCACTTGAAGAAACTTTTAAAGTACTTGAGATTTTCCGTATTGACTGACCTTCATGTCTTAAAGTAATGATGGACTGTTGTTTCTCTTTGCTTATTTGAGCTGTTCTTGCCATAATATGGACTTGATCTTTTACCAAATAGGGCTATCTTCTGTATACCCCCCCTACCTTGTCACAACACAACTGATTGGCTCAAACGCATTAAGAAGGAAAGAAATTCCACAAATTGACTTTTAAGAAGGCACACCTGTTAATTGAAATGCATTTCAGGTGACTATCTCATGAAGCTGGTTGAGAGTTGCCAAGAGTGTGCAAAGCTGTCATCAAGGCAAAGGGTGGCTATTTGAAGAATCTCAAATATCAAATATATTTTGATTTGTTTAACACTTTTTTGGTTACTACATGATTCCATGTGTGTTATTTCATAGTTTTGATGTCTTCACTATTATTATACAATGTAAAAAATAGTAAAAATAAAGAAAAACCCTTCAATGAGTAGGTGTGTCCAAACTTTTGACTGGTAGTGTATGTGTTGTATATGGCCCATATATTTGTAATTGGTCAATATATATGTGCAGTATATGGCCAATGTAGTAAATACACTGAGTGTACAAATCATTAAGAACACCTGCTCTTTCCATGACAGACTGACCAGGTGAAGGCTATGATCCCTTATTGATGTCACTTGTTAAATCCACTTCAATCAGTGTAGATGAAGGGGAGGAGAAAGGTTAAATAATCATGTTTAAGCCTTGAGACAATGGAGACATGAACTGTGTATGTGTACCACAAAATATTTAAGTGCCTTTGAACGGGGTATGGTAGTAGGTGCTAGGAGCACTGGTTTGTGTCAAGAACTGCAATGCTGCTGGGTTTTTCATGCTCAACAGTTTCCTGTGTGTGTCAAAAATGGTCCACCACCCAAAGGACATCTAGCCAACTTGACACAACTGTGGGAAGCATTTTAGTCAACATGGGTCAGCATCCCTGTGGAACGCTTTCGACACCTTGTAGAGTCTATGCCCCGACGAATTGAGGCTATTTTGAGGGCAAACGGTGGGGTGGTTGGAGGGATATGACTCAATATTAGGAAGGTGTTCTTAATGTTTTGTACACTCAGTGTAGATATATGTCTGCTTTCCTGGACTTTCCTTAACCAGTCGTAAATACTCACTCTTTATTATACCACTCCATCAGTTCCTCATCCCTTCTTCTCACCACCTCCATGCATCCATCCATCATCCCATCTAATCTGTCCAGTTCAATATTCCATTGTCACCTCTCATGTGATGTCACCTCTCATGTGATGTCTTTTTATTCTGTCGTTTGTCAGTCATCTTCTTGTATCTGACTCTCTCTTCGTTTATTTTTTGTTTATACTCCCCACACACACACACACACACACACACACACAATCCATCCATCTGTGTACTCCTCTCTTATCAGTCCATTCCTTTTGCTCTTCTTTTCTTTAAGCGCTCTCTATCTCTCTATCTCTCTATCTGCAGCTGTTTCTTGGCTATTACCGTTTTTCCTCAATCAAATTTCTGGGGTCAAATGTATCTACAGAAGAACAACAATGATCAAATGCCTTAATACACTTGCCAAACTTCTGATCACTTTCTTGCCTCATTAGTGAATACAAAATTCACTGTCAAGTGTTTTGTTTCTAGAATATAAAAAAAATGTTTTCATCAGAAGAGAAATGTGTGCAAATGTGTCTGCTGTCTCCAGCAATCAGTAAATACTAGTGCACAAAGTTCGAAATCATTCCATCAGTGCAAATTCATGTACAATATAGGGAAAGATCTAGGCAATGGGGACTGTCTAATTTGTATGATTTCTGACAACATTGCATGCACAGATGCAGAAAAGGAAGTTGGGTTACTTCTAAGTAGTCATCTCCAACATTGTGACCTTCCATTTTAGAGGTTTGCTTTGGTGTGAATTTAGGCCAATCCATTCATATCAGTTGTGTTCCTCCATTGTATTCACCTTTCCGTATTTCTATTGGGCATAGTTTTTCTGTTTGGTGATGGAAAATCGACAAACCTGTCAGCAAACCAGCCTATGTAATGTATACTGAACAAAAATATAAACGCAACATGCAACAGTTTCAACGATTTTACTGAGTTATCGTTCATATAAGGAAATCAGTCAATTGAAATAAATTCATTAGGCCCTAATCTATGGATTTCACATGACTGGGCAGAGGTGCAGCCATGGGTGTGTATAGGCCCACCCACTTGGGAGCCAGGCCCACCCACTGAAATAGTCCTCAGTTTCATCAGCTGTCCGGGTGGCTGGTATAAGACGGTATAAGAAGGTGAAGAAGCCGGATGTGAAGGTCCTGGGCTAGCGTGGTTACACGATGTCTGCGGTTGTGAGGCCGGTTGGATGTACTGCCAAATTCTCTAAAATGACGTTGGAGGCGGCTTATGGTAGAGAAATCAACATGTCATTCTCTGGCAACAGCTCTGGTGGACATTCCTGCAGCCAAAATGTGAGACATATGTGGCATTGTGTTGTGTGACAAAACTGCACATTTTAGAGTGGCCTTTTATTGTCCCCAGCACAAGGTGCACTTGTGTAATGATCATGCTGTTTAATCAGCTTCTTGATATGCCAAACCTGTCAGGTGGATAGATTATCTTGGCAAAGGAGAAACGCTAACTAACAGGTATGTAAAAAAAATAATTGTGCACAATTTGAGAGAAATCAGCTTTTTTGTGCGTATGGAAAATTTCTGGGATCTTTTATTTCAGTTCATGAAAAATGGGACCAACACTTTACATGTTGCGTTTATATTTTTGTTCAGTATACAGTGCATTCGGAAAGTATTCAGACCCCTTCCCTTTTTCCACATTTTGTTACGTTACAGCCTTATTCTAAAATTGATTAAATAAAACATTTTCCTCATCAATCTACACACAATACCCCATAATGACAAAGCAAAAACAGGTTTTTAGAACTGTTTGTTTGCAAATGTATAATTTTTTGTTGTTGAAATATCACATTTACATAAGTATTCAGACCCTTTACTCAGTACTTTTGGCACCTTTGGTAGTGATTACAGCCTCAAGTCTTCTTGGGTATGACGCTACAAGCTTGGCACACCTTTATTTGGGGAGTTTCTCCCATTCTTCTCTGCAGATCCTCTCAAGCTCTGTCAGGTTGGATGGGGAGCGTCTCTGCACAGCTATTTTCAGGTCTCTCCAGAGATGTTAGATCGGGTTCAAGTCCGGGCTCTGGCTGGGCCACTCTAGGACATTCACAGACTTGTCCCGAAGCCTCTCCTGCGTTGTCTTGGCTGTGTGCTCAGGGTTGTCGTCCTGTTGGAAGGTGAAACTTCGCCCCAGTCTGAGGTCCTGAGTGCTCTGGAGCAGGTTTTCATCAAGGATCTCTCGGTACTTTGCTCCGTTAATCTTTCCCTCGATCCTGACTAGTCTCCCAGTCCCTGCCGCTGAAAAACATCCCCACAGCATGAAGCTGCCACCACCATGCTTCACCGTAGGGATGGTGCCATAAAGGCCTGATTGGTGGAGTGCTGCATAGATGGTTGTCCTTCTGTGGAACTCTAGAGCTCTGTCAGAGTGACCATCAGGTTCTTGGTCACCTCCCTGACCCCTTCTCCTCCGATTGCTCAGTTTGGCTGGGTGGCCAGCTCGAGGAAGAGTTTTGGTGGTTCCAAACTTCTTACATTTAAGAATGATGGAGGCCACTGTGTTCTTGGGGACATTCAATGCTGCAGACATTTTTTGGTACCCTTCCCCAGATCTGTGCCTTGTATTGTGTGCTTGACATTTTCTCCTGGATTACTTTCAACCAGCAAAAATAATTTGTTTGTGGAGTACAGTTTAGTTTTGCAGACGTCAAATGTCTTCAAGCTGACTATGGAACACTTCCAAGATGGGGACCTCTGAGCTTATGCATATCCTCAATTAATAACTATTGAAAGCCATGTCTTTCGTCTCACCAAATGTTCATGTCTCTCTCTCTGTTTTGCTCTCTCTCTCTCTCTCTTCTCTCTCTCTACTCTATTCTCTACTCTCTTCTCTCTCTCTCTACTCTCTTCTCTTCTCTCTTCTCTACTCTCTTCTCTACTCTCTTCTCTCTCTACTCTCTTCTCTACTCTCTTCTCTCTCTACTCTCTCTTCTCTACTCTCTACTCTCTTCTCTACTCTCTTCTCTCTCTCTACTCTCTCTTCTCTACTCTCTTCTCTCTCTCTACTCTCTCTTCTCTCCTCTCTTCTCTCTCTCTCTCTCTCTCTCTCTCTCTCTCTCTCTCTCTCTCTCTCTCTCTCTCTCTCTCTCTCTCTCTCTCTCTCTCTGTCTGTCTGTCTGTTCTCCCTGCAGTAAGGGTAGACTGTCTTCCGACATGAATCCTGTGTACAGTCCTGTCCAGCCCGGGACACCGTACGGGAACCCCAAGAACATGGCATACGCAGGTGAGTGCCAAAACAACAACAACAAAAACAACTAGCAATACCATACCAATACAGTGGCAGGTACTCTCTTAAAATCTCTTGGCCCATTCGGCAAGGCCTATGTAGAGCATAAGATGCGTTCGATCATGTTCTTATACTGTTTAGTTACGTCATAGAGATATATAATTTACTAGAGTGGATGATGCTCTATTTAATTATATGTGTTACATCACCTATGTATTTCCTCCACATCCTTTCCCTGCTCTCGTTGTCTCACGTCTGCAATAACTGAAATTACTTGGCAATAACTGAAATGACTTGTATTCTCTTTTGTGCTTTAATTCATTTCAGTTGCTTTGAATCTTCTCTCCTGTCATCATCATGACTGGGTTTACAATGGAGATACAGTTTTGTTTTGTTTTACAAGAGCAGTACAGCATTTGAGGTGTCCCCGCTGACACAAACTTATTTTTTCACAAAAGTAGTGCACTGGGCCTTAACTAGTATTAGCGGACGATATAGAAGCTGGTCATCTAGGTTTGTACCTGTAGACTTCCATCACCATGAAGAAAACAATGCACAATACAGTAATTGAGTACATTGAGACGTCAAGTGGTTTGTACTGATGTGATGATGTGGCTCTGTTGGTAGCGCATGGCGCTTGTAATGCTAGGGTTGTGGGTTCGATTCCTACGGGGGACAAGTATGAAAATGTCAACACTCACTACGGTAAGTTGCTCTGGATAAAATGGGAAAGGAATGAATAGACGATTTCAGCTTTCACATAGAAATAAGTTGCATTTGCAAAGTATTTAAAGAAACTGGAAAACATACTGTATACCAAGCAAGTATTTTTATATTCCACAAGTATTATCAGATAAACTGTTTTGTACAGATAATTATCAGACTAAAGTTACAAATGCTGGTAAACACTCAAATACATTTACATTCTTTCACAAAAGTAATGCACTGGGCCTGTACTAGTCCTGTATTAGGGGACCAATATAGATGATACACCCCTACCCCCACCCCCAAACTACTTCCCACGGCTATGAGTGCATTCACCACTAGATGAGTCTATGCATTGAATGATCTGTCTGTGTGAAAATTGAGTATTCACATGGCGTGTACAAAGACAGGCGGAAAAAGAGAAGGCAGGAAGACAAGAAAAGGGAAGAGGAGAAGAGGACATAGAGTGTGGAAATAGAAATGTGATTACACTGGTGGTGCTTTCCTCCGCTGGCTCGAGGTGGCAGAGCCCGTTACTGCCACTCGGCTAGTGATTCATTGGCCAAGCTGTTACCACAGCGCCGGCTTTGATAAGAGGGAGTTTATTTTTAAGGTGCCCTTAGCTCTCAGTGGTCCTCTGTAGCTCAATTGGTAGAGCATGGCGCTTGTAATGCCAGGGTAGTGGGTTCGATCCCCGTGAGCACCCATACGTAAAAATGTATGCACACATGACTGTAAGTCGCTTTGGATAAAAGCGTCTGCTAAATGGCATGTTATATTATTATTATTTCTCTCTTGTCGCTTCTTCATACCCACAATGCATTGCTGCTCATCCTTAGGCTGCAGCTGATCAGAGAGTTAAGAGAAAGGACAGACGCCTGCAGTGGTTGCAGTAGCCTTGTGTGATGGAGTCTGTGTGGCGGGAGGCCGGGGGATACACACGCAGGAGCATACACACACAAACACACACACATCCTGGGGACAGCAGACCAAAGGAGTGCGGTTGGGGCCCCCTCCATGTCATCTCAGATACTGCTAATTAAATGAGGACTGTCGCGCTGTCCCAAAATGTTGGTTGTTGCGTAAAACCCATATATTCAGATAAGCAAAAAAGTGTGATGGGTCCGCACTCCAAAAGATGTTGCATAAAGCTTACTTAATTATTATTATCTTTCACTGCATCAGGGATAGGTAACACAGACGTTGCAGCTTTCTTCAGTGTGTTGGTACAAATCTTATTAATTCAAAACAACATTTATAGGGAACACAGGTGAGCTACCGGCGAGCAGCAGGTGCATCTCAGATACTGCTGATAGTAGGGATCCCTCCCTCCCTCCCTCTCTCTGTTCTTCCCTCCCTCCCTACCTCCCTCCGGTCCTCCCTCCCTTCCTCCCTCCATCTCTCCCTCCATTCCTCCGTTCCTACCTCCCTCCATCCTCCCTCCACTCTGTTCCTCCCCTCCCTCCGTTCCTCCCTCCCTCTTTTATTCCCTCCGTTCCTCCCTCCCTCCCCCCATTCCTCCCTCCATTGCTCCCTCCCTCCGTTCCTCCCCTCCCTCCGTTCCTCCCTCTGTTATTCCCTCCGTTCCTCCCTCCCTCCGTTCCTCCCTTCCTCTGTTCCTCCATCCCTCCCTCCGTTCCTCCGTCCCTCCTTCCGTTTCCTCCCTCCCTCCATTCCTCCGTTCCTCTGTTCTTCCCTCCCTCTTCTCTCTCCCTAATTGTCTCAGGCAGCTTCTCTTTTGCTCACAATTAGTCCACAGTCACACTGTTCCATAAATACGGAGGCTAATTAGTGAGGCGTGGGGTCTGGCTCAGTGTGTGTGTGTGTGTGTGTGTATGTGTGGGCGGTCGGTCGGTCAGATCTGGCTGCGTGGGTGGTGTGTAGCCTCAGAATTGAGATACACACACACACACACACACACACACACACACACACACACACACACACACACACAGGCTGCTCCTGCATGCTTTGTTATTTCCAATAATAGGCTACTTTGTTTTAGTGTGATTGCTATGTTATCAGTACAATTCATAGTCATACCAATTATATAATTACTATTTTTTCCCCCATTTATATATAATATATACAGTAGGCCTGCCTAACCTTCAGTAAATATTTTCTCCTTTCTCCCATATCCCATATCTTCCCAACCTCTTATTTTCCATATAGGCTGCCTAACATCAAGTAAATATTTATCTTCTACAGTTGAAGTCGGAAGTTTACATACACTTAGGTTGGAGTCATTAAAACTCATTTTTCAACCCCTCCACAAATTTCTTGTTAACAAACTATAGTTTTGGCAATTTGGTTAGGACATTTACTTTGTGCATGACACAATTAATCACAATTCCAGTGGGTCAGAAGTTTACTAAGTTGACTGTGCCTTTAAACAGCATGGAAAATTCCAGAAAATGATGTCATGGCTTTAGAAGCTTCTGATAGGCTAATTGACATCATTTGAGTCAATTGGAGGTGTACCTGTGGATGTATTTCAAGGCCTACCTTCAAACTCAGTGCCTCTTTGCTTGACATCATGGGAAAATCAAAAGAAATCTGCCAAGACCTCAGAAAAAGAATTGTAGACCTCCACAAGTCTGGTTCATCCTTGGGAGCAATTTCCAAACGCCTGAAGGTAC
Source organism: Coregonus clupeaformis (assembly GCF_020615455.1). NCBI lineage: Eukaryota > Metazoa > Chordata > Actinopteri > Salmoniformes > Salmonidae > Coregonus > Coregonus clupeaformis. The sequence goes on along the minus strand of NC_059204.1, from coordinate 5,178,514 downwards.
CACGTTCATCTGTACAAACAATAGTACGCAAGTATAAACACCATGGGACCATGCAGCCGTCATACCGCTCAGGTAGTAGACGCGTTCTGTCTCCTAGAGCTGAACGTACTTTGGTGCGAAAAGTGCAAATCAATCCCAGAACAACAGCAAAGGACCTTGTGAAGATGCTGGAGGAAACAGGTACAAAAGTATCTATATCCACAGTAAAACAAGTCCTATATCGACATAACCTGAAAGGCCGCTCAGCAAGGAAGAGGCCACTGCTCCAAAACCGCCATAACAAAAGCCAGACTATGGTTTGCAACTGCACATGGGGACAATGATCGTACTTTTGGAGAAATGTCCTCTGGTCTGATTAAACAAAAATAAAACTGTTTGGCCATAATGACCATCGTTATGTTTGGAGGAATAAGGGGGTGGCAGCGTCATCCTGTGGGGGTGCTTTGCTGCAGGAGGGACTGGTGCACTTCACAAAATGGATGGCATCATGAGGAAGGAAAATTATGTGGATATATTCAAGCAACATCTCAAGACATCAGTCAGGAAGTTAAAGCTTGTTCGCAAATGGGTCTTCCAAATGGACAACGACCCCAAGCATACTTCCAAAGTTGTGGCAAAATGGCTTAAGGACAACAAAGTCAAGGTATTGGAGTGGCCATCACAAAGCCCTGACCTCAATCCTATAGAAAATGTGTGGGCAGAACTGAAAAAGTGTGTGCGAGCAAGGAGGCCTACAAACCTGACTCAGTTAAACCAGCTCTGTCAGGAGGAATGGGCCAAAATTCACTCAACTTATTGTGGGAAGCTTGTGGAAGGCTACCCAAAACATTTGACCCAAGTTAAACAATTTAAAGGCAATGCTACCAAATACTAATTGAGTGTATGTAAACTTCTGACCCACTGGGAATGTGATGAAAGAAATAAAAGCTGAAATAAATGATTCTCTCTACTATTATTCTGACATTTCACATTCTTAAAATAAAGTGGTGATCCTAACTGATGGAAGACAGGGACATTTTACTAGGATTAAATGTCAGGAATTGTGAAAAACTGAGTTTAAATGTATTTGTCTAAGGTGTATGTAAACTTCCGACTTCAACTGTATATTATTTAAAGGTGCAATATGCAGAAATTGCTTAGCCATTTCCTGGTTGCTAAAATTCAAATAGTTTACCTAATTTCAGTTTGTGACAAAATAAGCATTGTGTAGAAAATCATTGTACCATCTAAACCCCTGTGAAATATATTTTCCATAACCAAAATATTGTATTTTCAGCTGTTTGAAGCTGCTGTAAAAAACTGAAAGTAAAAGATGCAAAAACTAAACTTAACGGGAAGCATAGAAATAGCGCACATAAAACAGATCTACTGCTTCTTAGACTAGCTTTAAGTATTGTCCTCTATTCTCTGTATCTTCCCCAACCCCATCTTTTCAATTTCCAGGAAATGCTGTGTGCCTTTAAGTTTCCATCTGATTTCCACCCTATGGGCCCTGGTCAAAATACGTTCACTACTGTATATAGGGATAGGGTACCATTTGGGACTCAGCCTTTCTCTAGGGTGACAAGTGGTCATGAGTACTGAGGAGGACAGGGCCTTGTTCTATGCCCAGTAATAATTATTGAGAACATTCCCTCTAGGTGGATCTGCTCCCTCTGTGTGACCTAACTGAGACATTCAGTGCCTTCAGAAAGGATTCATCTGTTCATTGACTTATTCCACATTTTGTTGTGTTACAGCTTAAATTCTAAATGGATTAAATAGATTTATTTTCACCCATCACCCATCTACACAAAATACCCCGTAATGAAGTGAAAACGTGTTTTTAGAAATGTTTGTTAATGTATTGAAAATGAAATACAGAAATATCTAATTTGCATAAGTATTCACAATCCTGAGTCAATACTTTGTAGAAGCATCTTTGGCAGCGGTTACAACTGTGAGTCTTTCTGGGTAAGTCTCGAAGAGCTTTCCACATCTGGATTATGCAACATTTGCCCATTATTCTTTTCAAAATTCTTCAAGCTCTGTCAAATTGGTTGTTGATCATTGCTAGACAATCATTTTCAGGTCTTGCCATTGATTTTCAAGTGGATTTAAGTGAAAACTGTAACTCGACCACTCAGAAACATTCACTGTCTTCTTGGTAAGCAACTACCGTGTAGATTTGGCCTCATGTTTTAAGTTATTTTCCTGCTGAAAGGTGAATTAATCTCTGTCTGGGGGAAAGCAGACTGAACCATGTTTTTCTCTAGGATTTTGACTGTCCTTAGCTCCATTCAGTTTCTTTTTTATCCTGAAAAACTCCTCAGTCCTTAATGATTACAAGCATACCCATAATACGATGCAGCCACCACTATCCATGTAAATATGGAGTGGTACTCAGTAATGTCTTGTATTGGATTTGCCCCAAAGCAACTGAGTTAGGAAGGACACCTGTATCTTTGTAGTGACTGGGTGTATTGATACACCATCCAAAGTGTAATGAATAACTTCACCATGTTCAAAGGGATATTCAGCATCTGCTACAATAGGTGCCCTTCTTTGTGAGACATTGGAAAACCTCTGTTGTCTTTGTGGTTGAATCTGTGTTTGAAATTCCCTGCTCGACTGAAGGACCTTACAGATGTATATGTGGTAGTCATTCAAAAATCATGTTAAACACTATTATTGCACACAGAGTGAGTCCATGCAACTTATTATGACTTGTTAAGTGTATATTTTACTCCTGAACCTATTTAGGCTTGTTATAACAAAGGGGTTGAATACTTATTGACTCAAGACATTTCAGCTTTTCATTTTTTATTAATTTGTTAAACATATATAGATATACTTTAACATTATGGGGTATTGTGTGTAGGCCAGTGACAAAAAAAATCTAAATTTAATCAATTTTAAATTCAGGCTGTAACACAACAAAATGTGGAAAAAGTCAAGGGGTGTGAATACTTTCTGAAGGCGCTGTGTGGTTCTATTCTCGCTCTCTCTATCTCTCTCCCTCTCTTTCTCTCTCCCTCTCTTTCTCTCTCCCTCTTCCTCTCTTTCTCTCTTCCTCTCTTTCTCTCTTCCTCTCTTTCTCTCTCCCTCTCTTTTTCCCTTTCTCTCTTCCTCTCTCCCCCTCTCTTTCTCTCTCCCTCTCTTTCTCTCTCCCTCTCTTTCTCTCTTTCTCTCTCCCTCTCTTTCTCTCTCCCTCTCTTTCTCTCTTTCTCTCCCTCTCTTTCTCTCTTCCTCTCTTTCTCTCTTTCTCTCTTTCTCTCCCTCTCTCTCCCTCTCTTTCTCTCTCCCTCTCTTTCTCTCTTTCTCTCTCCCTCTCTTTCTCTCTTTCTCTCTCCCTCTCTTTCTCTCTTTCTCTCTTTCTCTCTTCCTTTCTCCCTCTCTTCCTCTCTCTTCCTCTCTCCCTCTCTTCCTCTCTCTCCCTCTCTCTCCCCCTCTCTTTATTTCTCTCTCCCTCTCTTTCTCTCTCCCTCTCTTCCTCTCTCTCCCTCTCTCTCTCCCTCTCTTTCTCTCTCCCTCTCTTTCTCTCTCCCTCTCTTTCTCTCTCCCTCTCTGTCTTTTTCTTTTTTCCCTCCCTTCAATCCTGTCTCTCTTCAGTCCCCTTTTTCCTTCTCATATCAGTGCTGTGATTAGTGACAGCCAGGTAGTGTAGTGTGCAGTGCAGAGGAGAAGGAGCCTCTTCACGCTGTAGAAGATAACTCTTGTCAATGAGGTTTAGACTCCATGGTGCCACTTCATGGTCCAGTACTGTAGAAGATAACTCTTGTCAATGAGGTTTAGACTCCATGGTGCCACCTCATGTTCCATTACAGTTCAAATGAATGATAAGTACTTTGATGTTCCACCTCCTCCCTGTCCTCCAATGAACTCTCTTCCTCACCACACACAATCATATGTTTATACACCACATGCACGCATACACAGGCATACATGCACACAGACACACACACACACACAGGCATGCATACCAGTGTATGCACACAAACACGCTGTATACAAATGGACGTTTACACACACACACACACACTTGAATGGGTGTCTGCTGAACTATTCTCTATTTCTCATGGTGATCAATACGGTATGATCATCCCTCCTTCGCCTCCTCTCAACCACCCCCTCGCTTTTTTGTCACTGGCCTACACACAATACCCCATAATGTTAAAGTTTATCTATATATGTTTAACAAATTAATAAAAAATGAAAAGCTGAAATGTCTTGAGTCAATAAGTATTCAACCCCTTTGTTATGACAAGCCTAAATAGGTTCAGGAGTAAAAAAATACGCTTAACAAGTCATAATAAGTTGCATGGACTCACTCTGTGTGCAATAATAGTGTTTAACATGATTTTTGAATGACTACCACATATACATCTGTAAGGTCCTTCAGTCGAGCAGGGAATTTCAAACACAGATTCAACCACAAAGACAACAGAGGTTTTCCAATGTCTCACAAAGAAGGGCACCTATTGTAGCAGACGCTGAATATCCCTTTGACCATGTTGAAGTTATTCATTACACTTTGGATGGTGTATCAATACACCCAGTCACTACAAAGATACAGGTGTCCTTCCTAACTCAGTTGCTTTGGGGCAAATCCAATACAAGACATTACTGAGTACCACTCCATATTTACATGGATAGTGGTGGCTGCATCGTATTATGGGTATGCTTGTAATCGTTAAGGACTGGGGAGTTTTTCAGGATAAAAAAGAAACTGAATGGAGCTAAAGTCACATTTCACCTTCTAAAGCACTTCCTTCCTATATCCTTTGAAATAAGATAATCTATGAGTCACCAAGTACCTCAATACATCCCATTCAAACTGAACCAGTGTCGTATTCATTAAGACACAACAAAATGTTTTGCAACGTAAAATGAAAACAAGCATTTCTTATATTGGACAAGTTCAGGTAGTCGCTCCGTTTCAGTCTGTTTTCTTCCAGTCGGTACCCTAATGAATACGACCCAGGAGACTTCAACCTTATCTTATCTGAACTGTCAGCAACTTCACACAATCGCTGACATCCAACCTATAGTGGGGAGAACAAGTATTTGATACACTGCCGATTTTGCAGGTTTTCCTACTTACAAAGCATATAGAGGTCTGTAATTTGTATCATAGGTACACTTCAACTGTGAGAGACGGAATCTAAAACAAAAATCCAGAAAATCACATTGTATGATTTTTAAGTAATTAATTTGCATTTTATTGCATGACATAAGTATTTGATCACCTACCAACCATTAAGAATTCCGGCTCTCACAGACCTGTTAGTTTTTCTTTAAGAAGCCCTCCTGTTCTCCACTCATTACCTGTATTAACTGCACCTGTTTGAACTCGTTACCTGTATAAAAGACACCTTTCCACACACTCAATCAAACAGACTCCAACCTCTCCACAATGGCCAAGACCAGAGAGCTGTGTAAGGACATCAGGGATAAAATTGTAGACCTGCACAAGGCTGGGATGGGCTACAGGACAATAGGCAAGCAGCTTGGTGAGAAGGCAACAACTGTTGGCGCAATTATTAGAAAATGGAAGAAGTTCAAGATGACGGTCAATCATCCTCGGTCTGGGGCTCCATGCAAGATCTCACCTCGTGGGGCATCAATGATCATGAGGAAGGTGAGGGATCAGCCCAGAACTACACGGCAGGACCTGGTCAATGACCTGAAGAGAGCTGGGACCACAGTCTCAAAGAAAACCATTAGTAACACACTACGCTGTCATGGATTAAAATCCTGCAGTGCACGCAAGGTCCCCCTGCTCAAGCCAGCGCATGTCCAGGCCCGTCTGAAGTTTGACAATGAACATCTGGATGATCCAGAGGAGGAATGGGAGAAGGTCATGTGGTCTGATGAGACAAAAATAGAGCTTTTTGGTCTAAACTCCACTCGCCGTGTTTGGAGGAAGAAGAAGGATGAGTACAACCCCAAGAACACCATCCCAACCGTGAAGCATGGAGGTGGAAACATCATTCTTTGGGGATGCTTTTCTGCAAAGGGGACAGGACGACTGCACCGTATTGAGGGGAGGATGGATGGGGCCATGTATCGCAAGATCTTGGCCAACAACCTCCTTCCCTCAGTAAGAGCATTGAAGATGTGTCGTGGCTGGGTCTTCCAGCATGACAACGACCCGAAACACACAGCCAGGGCAACTAAGGAGTGGCTCCGTAAGAAGCATCTCAAGGTCCTGGAGTGGCCTAGCCAGTCTCCAAACCTGAACCCAATAGAAAATCTTTGGAGGGAGCTGAAAGTCCGTATTGCCCAGCGACAGCCCCGAAACCTGAAGGATCTGGAGGTCTGTATGGAGGAGTGGGCCAAAATCCCTGCTGCAGTGTGTGCAAACCTGGTCAAGACCTACAGGAAACGTATGATCTCTGTAATTGCAAACAAAGGTTTCTGTACCAAATATTAAGTTCTGCATTTCTGATGTATCAAATACTTATGTCATGCAATAAAATGCAAATTAATTACTTAAAAATCATACAATGTGATTTTCTGGATTTTTGATTCCGTCTCTCACAGTTGAAGTGTACCTATGATAAAAATGACAGACCTCTACATGCTTTGTAAGTAGGAAAACCTGGAAAATCGGCAGTGTATCAAATACTTGTTCTCCCCACTGTATGTGGATGGGTTGCATCCACTGCAGTGTCCTATCCATATATTTTATGAATCAGGTGCAGGAGGGTGGGGCTGCACTGTAAATCACTGTGATGGGGATGTGGGGAGATGGAGGCTCCATAGAGTAATAACATGTGATTATCCCCTCCACACAGGCACTCTGGAACACTGTCTCTGTGCTGTCCTACCTTTGACCTTCCGTCTCACAACACACACACATCCACATCCACTCATATATTAACTTGCATGCACTCACACGTCCATGCTGCACAAACATACACACACACAAACAAACAAACAAACAAACAAACAAACACACACACACACACACACACACACACACACACAAACAAACAAATATACACACACACACACAAACAAACTCACACACACCCTCAGGCGATGATGTTCTAAAAGGCCTCTGTTCTCTGTCCTCAGGCTATCCTGCAGGTTATCCTCAGGCTCCTACCTACACACCCAACCTCTACCAGACTGGCAGCCCAGGCTATCCCCCAGGTAAGAACACACACACACACAAATGCATGCACGCACAAACATGCACACACACACACACATGCACACAAGCACACACACAGTTTGATCAAACCAGCAGTCCACTCTATCCTCCAAGGTAAGAATATGCACACATGTAATACAACACACACTATATGAATCAGATTGGCGGTGCAGTCTACTCAAAGGTAAAAACACCCGCATGCACACACACACAACCACGTATACACACACACACACACACACACACACACACACTCAAACATCCTCTCTGTTTACATGTGTCTATTCCACACGTATTCTTGAGTGCATATCTTACAGCACTACACAGCACTCAAGAATGTCTCGATCCACATAATCACAGTATTCATGGAAATGGGTTCTTGACATTGTCATGAGAAGTTTCCCCTAGACGCTGATCTTGGGTCAGTTTAACATTTTCACCACTAATGGTTAAGGTTAAGATTGGGTGAGGGGGAGCTGATCCTAGATCTGTACCTACATGAAACTTCACCCCAGAGCCTTCACAATGCCTTGAGGACTCTTATGTAGAGCTGCTAGAGAGGCTTTGTTCATGTTGTATCCACACAGTGATCTAGAACGTTCTGTCCAGAAATGTGTGTGTGCGTGTGTGTGTTTTGTGTGCGTGTAATGTTGTGTTTTGGTGTGAACTTGAGAATGCCTTGAGAATGACTGTTAATAAGATGATTCCGAATTTATTTTCTGTTTTATTGTGATAAACGATTCTGACATGTAGGCCTTACTATGGTTGTGGTTACATTGCCCTTTGATGTTAGAGGATGGCTTGAGATGTTTGTCAGTTAGTGAAAGTGATATAACCTGGGGTTGTTTGGCATTTTATTACCGTAAATACTGTAATACTGTTTGTCGTTAAGATGTCTAGAAGCAGTGTTGGGCTCTCTAGCATCTCCTTGTGCTAGCTAGAATAAATGAATGTAGTTTCAATGGAATGCATCTCTTCACATCAAAGGTTGGGTAGGTATTAGGGTTGGGGTCAATTACTTTTCAATTCAGCAAGTATTCAATTCAAATTTTCCTCAATGCTTCTCTATGAGAAAAAATGGAGCTGGAATTTCACTTTACTTCCTGAATTGACTGAACTGAAATGGAATTGACCCTAGCTTTGGTAGCTAGTAGTTTGTGTTGTGGTTGGTGGTGATCCATATTTGTTATGTGCAGAATCTGGTTTTACTGCATTTCTCCTGGAGCTCCAGAGGGTTTGATGGGCATCAGAGAGTGGAGTGAAGTAGGTCAGTGAGAGCTGTGCCATGTTGTCGCACTACAGTGCACTGCAGCACTGCCGTTACTGGGCTGGGTCATGTTCCCTAGGCATGAAACACGAGAAAATGCGTCCGAAACTAAGCCCAAGTTCGACAATGGAATGGATGAATGATGTGTGTACGTGTGTGTGTATGTGTGTATGCTTGTATGTCAGTGTGTTTAATGTGTGAAATGTTATGTATTCTATATGTGTATGTTAGTGTGTGTACTCTTTGTCTGTGTGTGTATTCTCTATGTGTGTGTTAGCGTGTGTACTCTGTGCACTCTGTTTGTGTGTATGTACTCTATTTCTGTGCTCTGTGTGTGTGTGTGTGTGTACTCTGTTTGTGTGTGTGTATACATTGTCTAATGAAAGCCTACACACCCCTTGCACAGCCTTCACATTTTGCTGCCTTTAAATTAAATACAAAACATGTATAAAATGTTATGTACACAACCTACACCACATTTTCAAAGTAAAATAACAATTATGGATCATTTTCCAAATGAATAAAAAAAAAAAGAAAATGAAAATGTCTTGATTGCGTATGTCTTAACGCCCCAGAGTTAATACTTGGTGGAAGCACCCTTTGGCAGCCATTACAGCTGTGAATCATTTGGAATAAGATTCTACCAACTTTGTACAACTCGTAGGGCAACATAAACTCAGCAAAAAAAGAAACCTCTCACTGTCAACTGCGTTTATTTTCAGCAAACTTAACATGTGTAAATATTTGTATGAACATAACAAGATTCAACAACTGAGATATAAACTGAACAAGTTCCACAGACATGTGACTAACAGAAATTGAATAATGTGTCCCTGAACAAAGGGGGGGTCAAAATCAAAAGTAACAGTCAGTATCTGGTGTGGCCACCAGCTGCATTAAGTACTGCAGTGCATCTCCTCCTCATGGACTGCACCATATTTGCCAGTTATTTCTGTGAGATGTTACCCTACTCTTCCACCAAGGCACCTGCAAGTTCCCTGACATTTCTGGGGGGAATGGCCCTAGCCCTCACCCTCCGATCCAACAGATCCTAGACGTGCTCAATGGGATTGAGATCCGGCCTCTTCGCTGGCCATGGCAGATCACTGACATTCCTGTCTTGCAGGAAATCACGCACAGAACGAGCAGTATGGCTGGTGGCATTGTCATGCTGGAGGGTCATGTCAGCATGAGCCTGCAGGAAGGGTACCACATGAGGGAGGAGGATGTCTTCCCTGTAACGCACAGTGTTGCGATTGCCTGCAATGACAACAAACTCAGTCCGCTGATGCTGTGACACACCGCCCCAGACCATGACGGACCCTCCACCTCCAAATCGATCCCACTCCAGAGTACAGGCCTCAGTGTAACGCTCATTCCTTAAACGCGAATCCGACCATCACCCCTGGTGAGACAAAACCGCAACTCGTCAGTGAAGAGCACTTTTTGCCAGTCCTGTCTGGTCCAGCGACGGTGGGTTTGTGCCCATAGGCGACGTTGTTGCCGGTGATGTCTGGTGAGGACCTGCCTCTCTCAGCCTATTGCAGACAGTCTGAGCACTGATGGAGGGATTGTGCGTTCCTGGTGTAACTCGGGCAGTGTTGTTGCCATCCTGTACCTGTCCCGCAGGTGTGATGTTCGGATGTACCGATCCTGTCCAGGTGTTGTTACACGTGGTCTGCCACTGCGAGGACGATCAGCTGTCCGTCCTGTCTCCCTGTAGCGCTGTCTTAGGCATCTCACAGTACAGACATTGCAATTTATTGCCCTGGCCACATCTGCAGTCGTCATGCCTCCTTGCAGCATGCCTAAGGCACCTTCACGCAGATGAGCAGGGACCCTGGGCATCTTTCTTTTGGTGTTTTTCAGAGTCAGTAGAAAGGCCTCTTTAGTGTCCTAAGTTTTCATAACTGTGACCTTAATTGCCTACCGTCTGTAAGCTGTTAGTGTCTTAACGACCGTTCCACAGGTGCATGTTCATTAATTGTTTATGGTTCATTGAACAAGCATGGGAAACAGTGTTTAAACCCTTTACAATGAAGATCTGTGAAGTTATTTGGATTTTTACGAATTATCTTTGAAAGATAGGGTCCTCAAAAAGGGACGTTTCTTTTTTTGCTGATTTTTATATCCATTGTCTTTGTCAAAATTGCTCAAACTAAGTAAATCTGGTTGGGAGTCATTGATGGACAGCAATATTCATGCCTTGTCTCTGATTTTCAAGCAGATTTAAGACAGGACTGAGACTAGACCACTCAGGAACACTCAACACCAATTGGAAAGCCATTCTGGTGTGTCTTTGGCATAAAATGTTTTTGTCCTGCTGAAAAATAAAACTCTATCCCAGGGTTAGGTTTTCAGAAGACTGAGGCAGGGTTTCCTCAATTTTTATCTGGTCTTTGCTCCTTTCATATTTATTTTGATCGTGACAAACTCCCCAGTCTCTGCTGGTGACAAGCATACCCATAACATGATGCTGCCACCACAATAAGAGAACATTTTATATAGTTTTATTTCACTTTGAACATGTGGAGTAGGTTGTGTAGATCGGTAGAAAAAAACTCTTAATTTATTCCCTTTTTAGATTTAATTTTAAGGAAACAAAATGTGAAGAATGTGCAAGGGGTGTGTAGACTTTCACTAGTGACCAGGTGTGTACTGTATACTCTGTGTGTACTCTGTTTGTGTGTATTCTCTATGTGCGTGCTTTTGTGAGTGCATTTGCATGCTGTGTGTGTTTTATTACTATCTATCCATGTCTGTCTTCTATATCTGTCTCTGTGTTCTACGTGTGTGAGGGTGTGTGTGTAATCTCTCTGTGTCTGTGTCTGGGACAGTGCTGCTGGTGAAGCAGGGCTGGCCCCAGGCCTCCGGTGCTGCAGGGGCCCCAGAGGGCTCCTATGACCTGGCCATGGACGCAGGCTCAGAGGGCCGCCAGTACCAGGCCTCAGCCGCAGCTTTCAGTAAATATGACCCTATGTACTCTACACACACAGATATGTATGCACACAGACATACTCACACACACGTTTGCATGCACTCTCACACGTACATACACAGGATGCACACAGCAGGGTTTCTGTTAGCCGGTAAATGGTGGCTTTTGGCCAAAATATAATAATATGAAAAGCTGATAAATAACATTGTTGCCGACCAAGTTGTCCAGGAAAGATAAAATCCATTGAAAAATTATGCTTTTTATTAATTGAAGGAAATACCAGTCGATGTGCTCCAACTTCAAAGGCAAATATACTTCATATGCTAATAAAACCATTAAGCTGCTTGTAAATTAGTGTCGGGTATTTTTACTCACGCAAAAGATGCGAGGTCCTCATAAGAGACTTCAGCTAAGTGTACCCCGACTGGGCAAAATTGGCGAAGATTGTCTTGATTATTCCCATTTCCAGTGTCCCCGTATACTTTCTCCAAAACAGAGTAAAGACTGCCTCAAGACCGCGCCAGGACAAAGTAACGAGGCTGATACACATCAAGCTGCTCCAAGGAGTTGGACAGTTTTGACTTCCCAACAGCAGCAGCTCACTTTAGGCGAAAGTCCGCCTCAAACACAAGTAAATTAGAGGCAAATTATTGTGTTCGTCAGGCCCGGTCCTAGCAGTTCTGCTGCCGCCCTAGGCAAGATCAACATATGCTGCCCCTGTGTCATGTATAGTATAAATATTTGGAATGGATTGATAGACTAGAGTAGAGTAATGATGTATCATGCGCAATTGGTGCATTTCTGTTGAGCTTATTCAGTAGCACTTGGAAACAAAACATTATTGCTAACTATTCACATCGGAGAGTTACAATGTTGCAATCACTAGGCAGCCAACTGCCTATAGTAGGAAACAGAGTTGTTATCAATAAGCCATGTATATCACACATGACACATGACACGAGTCCACGATAGTTCAAATTACAATAGGCATAACATTTATTAACAGCATCTAGTAGAACTGTGAAAAGAGAGATATATCATTTGAACTTTGGAAATAAGTGCTTTCATGAATGCATGGTGCAGGCCTCGTTTCAGAGGAGCATTGTAAAATAAGCTTTCTCTCAATTAACCAGCCTTATTTTTGTTTATTTACATATCGAATTTGATTGTCCAACATCAGTTCTATAATTTCTTCATTTTGTGGCCGCCTAGAGTGTCCTCTTTCCACTGCTGTGGTGCTGAATGGCAGCGGGAATGGGGAGTGGGGCGATCCAGCTTTTGTCCTTTTTTTGTTGCATTTGAGCTATCCCTAACCCTTTTCCTAACCTTAACCTAATTCTTCTAACCTGCCACATTAATTATGCTAACCTGTTGCATAAGTTATCCTAACCTGCTACAAATAGTCAAGTCTGATGTTAATTGGGCAAAAGCTAGATCCCTTCTAGCGATGACAGGCTGGCCCTGGTGTTAGTAGACAGCCATGTTTAGTTATTTATTAGGCCTAATTAAAATGTTCATGCCGGGGCTAAATTAAATTAGAGAGGCCTAGATTGTATTTGAAAACAGCTGTGTTTTGTTATTTATTAATTAAAATGTCATACAAATAGCCTACAGGTCAAGTCATTCGCAAATTAAATTATACAAATATGATATTATGAAATTGTGTTTTATTCCTGTGTAGGCGACTTGTTCTTGTAGGCTAAATGTTTTTAAATTTTAAATTTGTGATTTATAGCAGGGATGAAGATGCAACGGGCAATGTTTTGCTTTTCAATAAAACCTGTCATGTTGGTATAAGAACATCGTTCTACTTTATTTTATCAAGACTTTACAGGCTAATTTCTATTCTGTTAAAATGAATTACAATAATGTAAATGTGATTTTGATTGCCGGTCATGTTGTCCGGTGCCACATTTTCCTAATGGAAACCCTGGCACACAGTCTCACACACACACACACACACACACACACACACACACACACACACACACACACACACACACACACACACACACACACATTTGTATTTACACACACAAACACACACACATACATGTTGGCATGGCTGGGGGTACATTCAGAGCTGGGCTGGGTTTCGAACTCTTGGGAAAAAGGTGTTAGGAAAAGGTTTGGAGTAAGACAGGCCGATGGGAGGATGTGAGGTAGTGAGTGACATCACAGGGGAAATGACATCGTAGGGGGAGGGGCTGTGGGATGGCATCATGCTTGGCTTAAACACCAGGGCCAGCCTGTCATCGCTAGAAGGGATCTGGCTTTTGCCCAATTAACATCAGACTTGACTATTTGTAGCAGGTTAGGAAGCACAGCCGCGAGCTGCCCAGTGACACAAGCCTACCAGACGAGCTAAACCACTTCTATGCTCGCTTCGAGGCAAGCAACACTGAAGCATGCATGAGAGCACCAGCTGTTCCGGATGACTATGTGATCACGCGCTCCGTAGCCGATGTGAGTAAGACTTTTAAGCAGGTCAACATTCACAAGGCCGCGGGGCCAGACGGATTACCAGGACGTGTACTCCGAGCATGTGCTGACCAACTGGCAAGTGTCTTCACTGACATTTTCAACATGTCCCTGACTGAGTCTGTAATACCAACATGTTTCAAGCAGACCACCATAGTCCCTGTGCCCAAGGACACTAAGATAACCTGCCTAAATGACTACCGACCCGTAGCACTGACGTCTGTAGCCATGAAGTGCTTTGAAAGGCTGGTCATGGCTCACATCAACACCATTATCCCAGAAACCCTAGACCCACTGCAATTTGCATACCGCCCCAACAGATCCACAGATGATGCAATCTCTATTGCACTCCACACTGCCCTTTCCCACCTGGACAAGAGGAACACCTACGTGAGAATGCTATTAATTGACTACAGCTCAGCATTCAACACCATAGTGCCCTCAAAGCTAATCACTAAGCTAAGGATCCTGGGACTAAACACCTCCCTCTGCAATTGGATCCTGGACTTCCTGACGGGCCGCCCCCAGGTGGTAAGGGTAGGTAACAACACATCTGCCACGCTGATCCTCAACACGGGGGCCCCTCAGGGGTGCGTGCTCAGTCCCCTCCTGTACTCCCTGTTCACCCATGACTGCATGGCCAGGCACGACTCCAACACCATCCTTAAGTTTGCCGACGACACAACAGTGGTAGGCCTGATCACCGACAACGATGAGACAGCCTATAGGGAGGAGATAATTGTGGACTACAGAAAAAAAAAGAGGACTGAGCACGCCCCCATTCTCATCGACGGGGCTGTAGTGGAACAGGTTGAGAGCTTCAAGTTCCTTGGTGTCCACATCACCAACGAACTATCATGGTCCAAACACACCAAGACAGTCGTGAAGAGGGCACGACAAAGCCTATTCCCCCTCAGGAGACTGAAAAGATTTGGCATGGGTCCTCAGATCCTGAAAAAGTTCTACAACTGCACCATTGAGAGCATCCTGACTGGTTGCATCACCGCCTAGTATGGCAACTGCTCGGCCTCCGACCGCAAGGCACTACAGAGGGTAGTGCGTACGGCCCAGTACATCACTGGGGCCAAGCTTCCTGCCATCCAGGACCTCTATACCAGGCAGTGTCAGAGGAAGGCCCTCAAAATTGTCAAAGACTCCAGCCACCCTAGTCATAGACTGTTCTCTCTACTACCGCACGGCAAGCAGTACCGGAGCGCCTAGTCTAGGTCCAAAAGGCTTCTCAACAGCTTCTACCCCCAAGCCATAAGACTCCTGAACAGCTAATCATGGCTACCCGGACTATTTGCACTGCCCCCCCCACCACCACCCCATCTTTTTACGCTGCTGCTACTCTGTTAATTATTTATGCATAGTCACTTTAACTCTACCCACATGTACATATTACCTCAACTACCTCAACTACCTCAATTAGCCGGTGCCCCCGCACATTGACTCTGCACCGGTACCCCCCTGTATATAGCCTCCCTACTGTTATTTTATTTTACTTCTGCTCTTTTTTTCTAACACTTTTTTGTTGTTGTTGTTTTATTTTACTTTTTTATTTTAAAAAAAATTCATTGTTGGTTAAGGGCTGTAAGTAAGCATTTCACGGTAATGTCTACACCTGTTGTATTCGGCGCATGTGGCAAATACAATTTGATTTGATTTGATTTGCTGTGCGGTATCATATAACACATTTGCTGGCTGCTGCAGCATACATTCTTCTCAAATAGTGTAACTACGTTTCAGTTGGATAGATAATGTGTGTTCGAGTCATGGAAGTGATTTGGTGGTTTCCTAACATTAATGTAATGATCAATGTCCTCTAAAACCCACCAGAACAGACACTTCTCTGTGTGTGTGTGTGTGTGTGTGTGTGTGTGTGTGTGTGTGTCTGTGTGTGTGTGTGTGTGTGTGTGTGTGTGTGTGTGTCTGTGTGTGCCTGGCTGTGTGTGCTTGAGTGTTTGAGTATAAAAAAAGAATGTTCACATTCTCTGTGTAGTTGTCACAGGGCTTGTTCACGATTGCAGCCGACTGTCGACTGACTGATCTACAAATTACCTTGCATCAAATATAACTACTTATTATTATTTGTAGATCAGTCAGTCACAATTTACCCAAAATGCATCACGTCGGCTGCAATGTCGAACAAGCCCATGGCCTCTCTTTGGGCATTCATAATACAGCTGGTTCTGCTTCATATCTGTCCAAAGCTCTGTGGAAACTATATATATATCTTGGAGGCTACATGTATTTTGTAAAGGAGCACTGTTATTCAGTCAATCCTCAGTGTTCTCCTCCTCCAATGACACACTCTGAATCTCAAGACAATTAAAACTGATCTGGAAACTGAAACTAGGTCTCGCTCACCGCATGTTCTCTTTCTTTCTGCCTCCCTCTCTTTTGCTTTCTCTTTCTCCATCTTTCCCTCTCCCGTCTTGATCTCTCTCTTACTCTCTCTCTCTCTCTTGCTTTTTTCTCCCTGACTTTCACTTTCTTTCTTTCTCTCTTTCCATCCTTCCCTCTCTCTATCTCTCTCTCTCATCTAGGATACACTGCTGGGACACCCTACAAGGTCCCCCCTGGTCAGTCCAATGGGGCGCCCCCTCCCTACTCCCCGTCCCCTAACCCCTACCAGACGGCCATGTACCCCATCAGAAGTGCCTATCCCCAACAGAACCTCTACACTCAGGTAAGGACCTGGCCTGGCTTTTACTCACTGGGGTTGGCTGTCTGTTTGACAATATCACCTACCTACTTATAAGATGTGATTGATGACCTCTCTCTACTTGTTTTTTGATTGTTAGAAGACAGTTAGCTTGCTGAGTAAAATTAGCTGTGCTAGAAAAGTAAGAAAAGCCAATTCTAAATTTTTCAATATTGAATATTGCCAAAGCATTCCAAAAATCACTTATCTTTTCTTCTATTCCTCTCAGGGTGCGTACTATACACAGCCGATGTATGCAGCTCAGCCCCACGTCATACACCACACCACAGTGGTGCAGCCCAACAGCATCCCATCCGCCCTCTACCCTGCCCCTGTCCAACAGCCCCGCTCCAACGGCCATATGGCCATGGGCATGGTGGCTGGCACAACCATGGCCATGTCTGCTGGTAAGAAGTCAAAACTAAACTACTAGGGTTGCAAAATTCCCAGGTTTTCCAGAAATCCCGGTTGGAAGATTTGTGGAATCAGGATAGAATATCCAGGAAATCTGGGAATCCTACAACCAAGATTTTTGGAAAACCTGAGCATTTTGGTAAAGTTACTGGAATTTTGTGACCCTATCAACAGCTCAAACAAATTGTTCACACAACTATTACCGGTACTTACAGTGATGTTTCTGTTTGGAGTAAAGGCTGTGTTTATAACACATTTCTAACAGTATTCGGTCGATTAGTTCTCAAGGAGTAGATGTGTTTGGCCACCGACATGTTTCCATGGTGATGACAACTGTCTGGCCGTGTTACCATGCTGATGACCTCTGTCTGTCTGATTGACCCTCTTTGCCCAGGTACTCTGCTGACCACGCCTCAGCACGCCACTCAGCACATTGGTGGACATCCGGTCACCGTGCCAACCTATCGGCCCCAGGGGACGCCTGGGTACAGCTATGTGCCTCCTCACTGGTAGACCCCACTGGGCCCCACTCATGTAAGTTACTGGTCCTAGATCAGTTTTAACCTATCACAATGTTATCCCAGTCTATGGTTAGGAGAGTTAAGGGCCGATCTATTGACAGTGCTTTGATACGTAAGTGCGTTGATTTTTTATTATTATAAAAATATATATATGAGCAACTGTAATTTTGAGTTATTGTCACTTGGTTTTGGAAAAAGAATTTATAGGACAAATGTGATATTTTCTTTGTAAATTACATATATAATACATAATACCATTTGTCTTCTCCCTCCCCTCTCCATCCTTCTACTGCTCTCCCCCTCTCCATCTCTCTCTCTCTCACTCTTTCCCCTCAGATCGGGAGTCAAACATTGCTCACAACTCAAGTCTTACATTGGTGCAGGAGGTCTGGCATACGAGCATCAAGTCTGTCAGCAAGAACAAAAAACTAAAGTGCAAGGGTCACTATGCATTCTTTTGTGATTTGGAAAAGCTGCTTTTTCATGTTTTTATTATTTTTTACCAGCCTCAGATTTTTTGGATTTGTTTTTTTATTTTGACTCTCTTATAATCCAGACACACACTGACCAGCAGTATAGTACATGTATAGTACATTTGTGCTTCTTCTTTTGTGTGTGAGTGTGTGTGTATTTTTCTGTTCTGAACACTGGTTCCGACGCAAAGCCAGTCCCTTCAGCCGTGAGAATGTACACGTCTTTGTATGCTGCCAAATTTTCAAATGTTTCAAAAAACATTTGGGGGAAAGCGCAGTATGAGTGTCGCGCCTAGATTACTTTCTACCTTATTGATTTGCATTCCCATTTCGGTTTATGTTCAAACACAACCATCTTCCAGCACAAGATAACAAGGGTCGTCTTCCAGCTTGTAGCAACAGTGCATTAACTTGGCTTCTTAAGATTATACCCACTGTATATCAGTCATGTGGTAGAAGAAAGACTAATACCGTAAGTACCGTAATAGTTACACACCATGTAGAGTACATTTTCAGTAAGTTCAGTGGACATAATTAGCTTTTACGTCTACTAAAGTATAGTAAGCAATTTAAATATCTATACATGAATATATTATATATAGGAATACTGACGTGTGAGCGAGCGCCTGCGCGTGTTTGTGGTTATTTTGTACACGTAAAAGCTCGCCAAACTTGAAAACACACTCACATTTAGGTATTTCAGTTGGCATGAGTAGTGGCACATGTACGCATATACATATACAGATTTATAGGACATCACACACACACACGCAAAAGTGTAGATGGCATAGGATGCAATGGATAAATTGCTGGATAGGGTCTCCCTCATAACTTGCAGGCTATGTTGTGAACTGATTCCAATTCTAATCTAGTGTCAACTGAGGTGCATGGAGTTTGAGGGGTGAGGCAAATTGTCAGTTGGACCAGGGATTGCTAAATCGAAGGATTCAGAGGGATTTAAGGTCAGTAGAAGAGAGGGGGATAAAGGAATACAAGGGGAGTAGTGAGTGAAAAAAGCATCTAAATTGTATAGTGGTCAAGCATCTATGCCCATAGCCTTGAGCTGCATGCCTCCCATTGATCTCACAGACTGGAGATGAGTGTTATTCGCAATAAAGATCCCATGTGATGTCATGTTTACATGTTTAATAGAGATCTAGGTCCTAAACTGCACCATTTACCTGGGTCGTGTTCAGCAAGGCACGCCAGAGCAAAACGTTTTGCAATGGAAAACGAAAATTGGTGTTCTTATTGGACAGATTCAGGTAGTACCTCCCTGTTTTACTCCTTTTCAAAACGTCTTCTCCTGAACTGAACATGGCCCTGATCAGTGTCACTAGTTCTTCAAGTGACCGGTAGAGGGCAGTAGTGAGGGGTGCGGGGCAGGCAGCAGAGTTAAGGCTTCTTCCGCATGCTTCAGTTCGGGTGGCGCCTAATCGAACCGAACGAGTGTGCTCGCATACCTTCCGACCTTACCTTCGCTTGAAAAACTAGAAGAAATAGGCAATAGTACTGTTTGTCCATTTTGGGACTCCATAGCCAAAATAGTCCAAATTAATCTAAGAAATATGTCATTAATTTTGACGTTTTTGCAAACTGTTGACCAATCACTGATGAAAGGGCGTAAACTTCGGCTGCCGAACTTCGGCTTGCCTCGAGAGAAAAAATTTGTGTGCACGAACAGTTGAAAAAAATAACCTGCCGAAGGCCAAAACGAACAAAAACTCCACCAAATGTCGTCATAATATATGCATGAACTGTTCCAAACTGTTTCGGATGGGAAGCATGCGGATGCCTTTGGTGCACTGCTTGGTTGGCTCAGGGTTTTAGAAGGGCCCCTATTCCCTTCCTATATAGGGCTCTGGTCAAAAGTAGCGCACTATATAGGGAATTGAGTGCCATTTGGGACGCAAACAAGGTTTTAGAAGACAGACTGACCTCAACAGAGATGTGTTCCAATCCAGAGAATTGTGTCATCATCTGGTCTCGATGTGTATGTTACTAAGTAGTCCATGCAATTGACACTAGTTCACCTTTCTTGTGAACGCTTCTAAACAATGGCAGGTGTAGAAATGCTCTAAAACACTTTAGAACAGGCTCAGGACATCATTGTTTCCAGGGCATCCAATAGCAGACACAATGGAAGGGAGTTAGGATCGTGAAGGGAATCATGGGTATGAGAAGAAGAATTTGTGTTCAAACAGGAAATTGGGAACATTTTTAGAAAGGTTTCAATCATGTGCCTTTAGTCGGGGTCCAAAAACCCTTTGACAGGGGCACTGAGTTGGGAGAAAATTGACTCCAAATCAACCCATAACCCCTACTCCCTATCCTCTACTCCCTCCCTAGCCCCTACACCTGTAGACCTGAGAGGATTGGGATAGGTGAAAGCAATATGGCCAACATTTCCACCTAGCCAATCAGAAGGCAAGATTTTACCGTAATGCTTACAGTGTATTGACCCAGTCCGCCTACAATCACAGGAGTGGCTAGGGAGGCGGGGCTAGAGTTCTTTTGGAATTCAGAATTGGAGTTGGCAAGGAAGCAGGGTTCCGCTTGGGTGGAGTTTAAAGGTTGTGAGGAGGAGTTCCATACTAGGTTATTATGGTTCAGCACTAGGTTACCGTGTCGTGACCACATATCAGAGTTATCATGTGAGTGTGTCAAAAATGTATTGCACAAACATCTAAAAGTAATAATCTATACTAAATAACAGGTACTTAGCTCATCTTTTAAGAGACATCTTAAGAGTTCATTTAGTTCAGTGCATTTGATAGGGTACTCTTTGGTCTCAATAAACAACAACTGTACATTTAAGAGAATATCTGTTGTGAATAATTGCTACTGCTTATTTCAATCTGTTACAATCAGTTAACTACTATGTAAAATTCTAAATGCAATTTTATTTGTCACAGTGTTACGTCGCCAATGGAAATAAAACATTGATTTAAAGGAGAGGCATTCTGCACCCAACATATGACAATTGATAGAGTAGCATTCACTAGTGAACGAGGTATAGATGTGTATATGAGTGAGTGTGTGTTGACTGTATGAGGGAAGGTATCAGTGGGCAGTGTGCTATCAGCCCCTCGTCTACCATGTGTGTGTGTGTGTGTGTGTGTGTGCATGTGTGTTTGTGTGTGTGCGTGCGTGCGCATGTGTGTGTGCACGCGCATGTGTGAAGCATGTATACAGTCCTGTGTAAGAGTTTCCTCCCAACATGGCACTGGTCAGACTGTGTAGAGCTAACGTCACCTAACCTCTACTCTCCCCTGTCAGTAGCATATCACAGAGCCAAACAGAAGAAAAACATTGAAAACAAGTCTCAAAAGTAAATGTATTGTCCCACATTTTTTGGGACGATTAGAGGGAAGACCATCGAAAAATTATTCATTAGAACATGTAATGTGATTCAAGAACTGAACAATGCATATGACTAGTTGCACACTATGCTGAGTGCTAAATCTTTGGAGGTTAAAAACCTCAAAAATAATTTAACCATGCGTACTATGAGTATAACCGCAGTGTTTAAAAAGAAAAAAAAAGAGGGGAAAAAAAAGAAAAGAATGATACACTTTTCATTTCTGATATGTAATTTAAGCGCTTTTTACCATAAGTGTTATTTAAGGTTTTGTTGATTGATTGATGTTTATTATTCTTAAGATAGAAGATCTTTATTGTCAAGCTCAAGTGGGTTGCCTCTTGGGGTTTCAGAAGGCATTTCAGAACACAAGTCTGTCGGATGAGTGGAGCAGATGTGCGGATGGACACAATCTGGCAATCCGGTCAGAAGCGACTGGCATACAGGTCCCCCCCACACGCTGGCCTTTTCCCCTCAAAGACCCAGGGCATTGAAACACGAGAGGAATGTTCCCAGAACCAAACTGACACCATAAACCGAAGTTCCCAGAACATCCAGGGAACCTAATGTGCTAACTGGGCATAGACTGAAAGTTAGCCCAGAGTCAAGTCCTTACACTACAATGTATGTTTATTGAAACATGCTAAAGTATATGGGTCCACAGTTTGCGGACTGAAGCATGAGAGCTGTAGCCTGGGATCGAAACTGCTTTCACTACGTTTCACCGTTGTTTCACTTCATTTTATGTGACAACCATACAACGTAACAAACTCAGTTTGGATTCTAGGCTATGGGAGCGACCCTGAATGTCTCAGTGCCCGGGGGTCGAGAAGCAAGCAGCTCCACCAAGGTTGAACACACTATCTCCATGCTTTGTCTGTTTTCTTTGGTCACGATGAACTTCGGGCTTGTCAACCTTTGATTTGAACACTAATTTCGAGAGAGTGAAGTATACTCTTGGGTCTTCCCAAAAAAATAATCAAAAAATTGTTTAAAAGAGTCAGCACCTTGAGATTAAAATCACTTCCCAACTAATGGTCCCAACAGCTCTTGCAACGTTCTGTCACATGGTTGCAGCAACGCTGGCGGAATGTTTTTGTAACATAAGCTGGGACGTTTGTGAAGCAGAGACCCACATCAGACTTGTGTATATGAAGTGTAAATCTGTTTTTGTTTTTATGTCGTTCTAATGAGGATCAGTTAGTGATCCTGGTGACAGAAGTAAGGCAAGTTTGTAATTGTATAATACTTACTGTACGATGTAGAACATTCAATAACTATTAAAATCTTTCCCAAAAAGCCCAGCTTTTACTTGTGTTACATTTGTGTCCTCCGCCAATTCATCTTAAAGGAACATTGTGGCCTCTCTGTAGATTGCAATAAAGCACTCGGTCAAAGGATAAGACGTAGACTACACTTCAGATTTCCAACGTCAGCTATGCGTCAGTGGAGAAATGTTGTGATTGAAAGGGGTTGACCCTTTCCAAAGACAACCAGGGGAACCACTGGTTTATAGCTGCCAATATGTTTTAAATTGCCTGAATCAGCTGTTTTAAGTAATTTCTCAACCATTAAGTTAAGTCATAACACCTTTTGTGTAAGGGGGACAGCCAGCTCCTACACAGGGATTTTATCATTTAACGGCAGAGACAGCCATCAGACCTGGGTTCAAATATGTGTATTTGTCTATTTGTTATTAAAATAATTATTTTCTGTGTATCTGAGTATTTTCAAATGATGTGGCCCGAATCAACTACTCATACTGGATGTACAGTGTATGTGAAAGTATTTTCAAATACTTATTTCTATTTCAAATACATTATTTTAAATACCAAACAAACCTGGTTCAAATGCATGGGAGTATTTAAGTATTTGTATAATTACTGTGTATTTGAGTATTTTCAAATACATGCCAATACTTTCCAAGGGTATATCCAAATACATTCCAATAATTAACTACTTGTGTTTTCAAATAAAAAATATTAATTCCAAATGACTTTGAAAGAAATTAAAATACCCTAAATAGTATTTGAAGGGCCCATATCCACAAATGTCTCAGAGTAGGAATGCAGATCTAGGATCAATTTAGTCTTGTAGATCATAATGATTACAATTATATGGACAGATAGGGACCTATCCTAGTTCAGCACTCCTACACTGAGATGCTTCATGGATACGGACCCAGGTCTACTGGCCAAAGGACAATTTTGGCAAATGGGCTGGTCCATCTTTAGCCCAGTGAGCCTGTCTAAATTAGGGTTTAAGCGCCAAAATATCATTATTTTGCTAAGAATGGGCTGGTGTGGGGTCCTTGAGGAAAAAATGGTCTGGTGTGTTAGAAATGCCTGGGCCGATTTCTGGTCCCAGTCTAGTTTCAGTTTCAAGTTTTAAGTTTCAAGTTTTAATGTCACATGAACAAGTACAGTGAAATGCCTTTCTTGCAAACTCAAAACCCAACAATGCAATAATCAATAACAATGTAATACTAGAATAAATAAACATGAGAAATAAGAAGAAATATGAAGATCACAATAAGTAAGTAAATATACTATATACAGGGTCAGTTCCAATACCATATTTACAATGTGCAAGGACACTGGAGTGATTGAGGTAGATATGTATAGGGGTAAGGTGACTAGGCAACAGGATATGAGATAAACAGAGTAGGAGCAGCTTGTATGTGAGTGGGTGTGCGTGTGTGTAGTGTGTGTGCATATTATGTGTGAGTGAGAAGATGATGGAGTGAGTGTGTGTGAGTGTGTAGGGCCCTGTGAGTGTGCATAGAGAGTGCAACAATTAAAATAAAAGGTCAATAAAGATACAAGGTTAACTCAGATAGTCCGGGTAGATATTTTGCTTGGGGATAGAAGCTGTTGAAGAGCCTGTCCCTGTTAAATGCCCCGTTCACAAATGCAATCGTATTCTCCCATGAATCTCTTATATTATAAACACATCAGACTCAGTGCACTGCTAACGACCAATAGCCTACTTTAATCACAAAAGTAGTTACAAAAGTAGTAGGCTACTAGAAATATGTATACTTTTGCCTTTACGTGTCATTTATCTGTGGTAGGAATACATCTCTATATTAATCTGAGACAATTGAGGGAGAAATAATCATAAAATAGGTGTATTTATGAGGGCCACGGCATAGGCCTAAACGCACAGATGTGCAGGGGTCAGACAGATGTAATGTATCACCTAATCCCCAACTAATCCCAATGTTTATGAAGAGGACATTTGCCACTAGAGGGATATAGCCCACGGCGAGTCTCCATCCCAACCCAGAGCAATTCAATTCCCATGAAAAATCCCGTGCACTTCCTCAGCGTGTCGCCATTCTACTCTCCTCCACCGGAAACCCCACTGAATCGCAAACTTCGCTTTTATGTTCCCGGAGGCAGTCCATTTTTAACAGGACTTCGTCGGTGTGTTGAGTTGGGTCGTTATGGCCGCCTGTACCAGACTAGCTAAATTCACACAGTGCATGGTTATCTTTCTGTGATTTAGATACAATCGAAAGTTTTGCACGGGATTTCCGGATTAACGCAAATATTTGTTAGGATTTTTTTTGTGTGGGGGGGTCAAAATTCAAACATGCAGCCTCCGCCGAGAAAGGTGAGTTGTCCAGTTTTTACTTTTCTCTGCAAATGTTTCGACGAATGTTGCATATTTAATTGTTGGAAGGTGCACGCTTTGTTGCAGTCCAACTTTAAGATATGTGCCCACTACGTTGGCACAAAGTTGTATAGTTTTTATCAAACGCAAACGCTACCTTTTTGGATAGTAGGCTACTTCTTGAAACTGTTTTTTTGTTGTTGCGATGTTCCAAAGTAGCCTAAGAAATGTCCTGTGTGTTCTAGTATTCAATTAAAGGAGGAAAAAAAATCGCACGGTTCCAAATATGTTGTAGCCTTTGCGTGGCTCACAAACTATGAAAAATATCATTTGTAACAGTCTTGCTTTTGGTGGAGATAATTTGTAGCAAGCTGTAGTGGTGATGGGATGACTGAATTTTGACCTGTGTAAAGAAAAGAGCAACACAAATGTAGCTAGAACAGCAAAACAATTATTGTAGTGGGAGTCCTGTTACGGTATCATGTTGCAGAAACATTACACAACATCGGAGAAGTCGACGAGGTCTGTTTAGATAAGAAATTGTACTGTGTTTTGTTACAATTCCATCAGTTGAAGTTGAACCTTGACTGGATATCAAATTCTATAAAATCCAGATTTAATTTATTTTTTAACAATGATGATCCTAATGGGGAAAAAAACATTTCAAAAGCCATTGTAATGTCAATTAGATCAACCACTTGACTTGTTTGTAGTTGCCTGAATATAGCCTTCTAATTTTAGCCTTAGTATATTTTCCCCTAATGATCAGCTGTGTTATGAGTTATACGTTATGATAATAGTATAATAATACAGTACAGTAGGCTATGGTTCACCAGTTCACTTCAGAAATAGGAGTCAAATCACCACCACAAAATATATAGTATTATGACCTACAGTACTACACACACCAACTAATGCACGGTCCAGATCAACTTGAGATCGAATGACAAGTCAAGATAAACAACATGCATGACGACAGAATTATCTTCTCAAGGTATCCTATAAGGTCAGTGAGTGTAGTTTGAACCCTAATGTTTTCCCAGTTGACCACACACCCAATTACTAGTCCTGAGACTGGGTTACCTAACCCAGGGGCCAATTGGAAGTCGACAGAGGCCACTCTGCTTTCCTCCACCGAGGCCCCAGAGAGAAGCATTTTACCTTGCTTCATCTGCCTGTGGATTTGTACACAGTTAACTCCTTGGCCTTGTTCACTAGAAAATAAAATGGTCCGAAACAGGGAGGGGAATTGTGAAATTATCCAATAAGATATGCGCAATTTTGTTTTGCTGTGTCCTAATGAACATGACCCAGATCAATTTAATGGCTTGGTACTGTTGTAAATGTGTCAACCGGAAACACGCAGATATCCAGAGACTGTAAAAAATGTGTTTGCACTTAAATTACATGCAGTGCACTTATCAGGAGTTGACTGTATTCTGCTCCATGTTTACGAGAGCTGGATTTGGATGTCTTGCCCACTTCTTCTGATAAAATTGTTTTGCCTCTCTCAGGTCAAGGTTACCCAGGAGCTGAAACACACTCACGCTGAGCAGATGAGCGGACTACACATCAAACACCAGACAGAGTGTGACCTACTGGAGGACCTGAGGTAAGGGGAGGATAGAAGGTGGAAGAGGGGGGTGCAGGGCTAGAAGATGATGGTGGAAGTTGGTGGTGGAGGGAGCCGGTGGATGGCAATTGAGGCTGCTTCTATATCCCCAGTTCCAAATCAACCCCTATCCCCTACTACCTAGGCACTTGTATAGTTGTGAAAGGCTTGGATATAAATAATCAATGGCTACAATTCCACCTAGCCTGTCAGAGGGCCTTGCCGCTATTACCATATTGGTAATACCTTCCAACCTTTGTATATGTCTATGAAATGAAGTGCCCTTGTGGGGTAGGGGTTTATTTGGAATGGGACAGTAGTCTTGGGTCTCGCTTCCTGTCCTTTGGCTTGGGTGAGGGAGAACCATCCACACTAAACAGTTGGTAGTGAAAAGCAAGTTTCTCCCAGATGGTCTGGCTGCCATAAGTGATTTGCTGGGGGGGCAGGTAGCTTAGTGGTTAAGAGCGTTGTGCCAGTAACCTAAAGGTCGCTGGTTCTAATCCCCGAGCCGACTAGGTGAAAAATCTGTCGATGTGCCCTTGAGCAAGGCACTTAACCCTAATTGCTCATGTAAGTCGTTCTGGATAAGAGCGTCTGCTAAATGACTAAAATGTAAGAGAGGAGGATGACAAAGAGAAGAAAAATAACTAAAGATCAAACGAGTCAGAGATGTTCAGCCAGTCACTCTTGGAGGAAAATGATAACTTTCAGTGTTAAAATCAGGGTTGCGTAATTCCTAAAATTACCAGGTTTTCCAGAAGTCCTGGTTGGAAGATTCCTGGAATTAGGATGGAATAATAAGGAAATCTTGGAATCCTCCAAATGGGAATTTTGGGAAAGTTACCAGAATAAAACAATATTGATAATTGGAGAGGGAGAGTGATAGGGACAGGCAGTGATATAATATAGGGAAGCAGAGGGAGAGCAGGGCCACATTCAATTGGCAAACATTGTTGAACGTTGCAGATAGAAATACCATGAATAGAGCCAACGTGATTCCTAAGGGAGCGGACACACCGCACCGAATGTCAGTCTCGCTGGTGGGTGTCTGACTGCCGACATTTTCGCGAGATTATAGAATCGGTTTGAAAATTACAGCTGGCACTCTGTTCAGAGGTGCTAAGTCAGGGTTTCCCAAAATTGGTCCTCGGGACCCCAAGGGGTGCACGTTTTGGTTTTTACCCTAGCACTGCACAGCTGATTCAAATAATCAACTAATCATCAAGCTTTGATCAGCTGGGTAGCGTTAGGGCAAAAACCAAAACGTGCACCCCTTGGGGTCCCGAGGACCGAGTTTGGGAAACACTGGACTACTTGGACTCCAATAAGAAACACTCAGTTTGCAATGGAAAAACTAAAATATGTGCTCTAATAAACATGACCCATGCAGAGGGAAAGGAAGAACAGGCCTAGAGGACATGCAAATCACCTGAGAGGAAGCCAGATCTGTTGTCAGTTTGGCCTTGCTGAATACTGGAGCACTCAGACCAGTAGTCTTGTTTTAGCCTGAAGTGACCCAGGTGGACTGGGCTATTCATTTATAAGTACAAAAATGGATGTAGCAACTAAGGATTCTAGCTTTAATTTCCAATGAAATGCCCAGTGTACATGACCAGTCTAGTCAAAGCCAATTGGCCTACTTCACCAACCAATCAAAAGGAACTGACTGTGGCCCTGGGGTGTCTGACTGTATGTCTGGCTCGTCCTCTCGTCAAGGAGGCTGGGTTGTGTTCAATTGCCACTGAAACGTCTTGCAACGTCTTTTGAAACGTCTTGCAACGGAAAATGAAAATACATTTCTTATTGGACAGGTCCAGGTAGTCCCTCCCTGTTTCAGTCCATTTTTCTCAGTTTGGTTCCTAATAAACGCAGAGGGAGAAACCGGGTAAATCAGTGTTGGGAAAAAAATAGGATAATTTTTTGTTGTGAGAGGGGAGGAAAAAGACATTGATCACAGAAGGACTAGGCCAGTTGACGCTGTGGTTCTCTTACTGTTTACACGTGAGAGAGAACAAGATGTGCCATACTCTGCTCACTCCTGGAACTGTAAAGACTCCAAACAACACAACCTGGGTCATATTCATTAGACATCAAACGGAATAAAACGGACTGAAACAGGGAGGGACTATTTGGACATGTCAACCTCTCCCTCAACGTCAGCAAGACCAAGGAGCTGATCGTGGACTATAGGAGAAAGAGGGGAGAGCACGCCCCCATCCACATCGACAGGGCTGTTGTGGAGCGGGTCAAGAGCTTGAAGTTCCTTGGCGTCCACACACCCACACAGTCGTGAAAAGGGCGCTACATTGGGTGGTGCGGCCAGCCCAGTATATCACTGGGGCCGAGCTCCCTGCCATCCAGGACCTCTACAGTGCATTCGGAAAGTATTCAGACCCCTTGACTTTTTCCACATTCTGTTACGTTACAGCCTTATTCTAAAATTGATTAAATTGTTTTTTCCCTCATCAATCTACACACAATACCCCATAATGACAAAGCAAAACAGGTTTTTAGAATTTGTTTGCGCGTTTATGAAAACAAATGTAAATATTACATTTACATAGGTATTCAGACCCTTTACTCAGTACTTTGTTGAAGCACCTTTGGCAGCAATTACAGCCTTGGGTCTTCTTGGGTATGACGCTACAAGCTTGGCACACCTGTATTTGGGGAGTTTCTCCCATTATTTTCTGCAGATCCTCTCAAGCTCTGTCAGGTTGGATGGGGAGTGTCGCTCTACAGCTATTTTCAGGTCTCTCCAGAGATGTTCAATAGGGTTTCAAGTCCGGGCTCTGGCTGGGCCTCTCAAGGGCATTCAGAGACTTGTCCCAAAGCCACTCCTGTGTTGTCTTGGCTGTGTGCTTAGGGTCGTTGTCCTATTGGAAGGTGAAATTTTGTCCCAGTCTGAGGTACTGAGCTCTCTGGAGCAGGTTTTCGCCAAGGATCTCTCTGTACTTTGCTCCGTTCATCTTTCCCTCGATCCTGACTAGTCTCCCAGTCCCTGCCGCTGAAAAACATCCCTACAGCATGATGGTGCCACCACCATGCTTCACCGTAGGGATGGTACCTGGTTTCCTCCACACGCTTGGCATTCAGGCCAAAGAGTTCAATCTTGGTTTCATCAGACCAGAGAATCTTGTTTCTCATGGTCTGAGAGTCCTTTAGGTGCCTTTTTGACAAACTCCAAGCGAGCTGTCAAGTGCCTTTTACTGAGGAGTGGCTTCCGTCTAGCCACTCTACCATAAAGGCCTGATTGGTGGAGTGCTGCGGAGATGGTTGTCATTCTAGAAGGTTCTCCCATCTCCACAGAGGAACTCTGGAGTTCTGTCAGAGTGACCACCGGGTTCTTGGTCACCTCCCTGACCAAGGCCCTTCTCCCCCGATTGCTCAGTTTGGCCAGGCGGCCAGCTCAAGGAAGAGTATTGTTGGTTCCAAACTTCTTCCATTTAAGAATGATGGAGGCCACTGTGTTCTTGGGGACCTTCAATTCTGCATACATTTTTTGGTACCCTTCCCCAGATCTGTGCCTCGACACAATCCTGTCTCAAGGCTCTACGGACTATTCCTTCGACCTTATGGCTTTTTTTTCTCTGACATGCACTGTCAACTGTGAGACCTAATATAGACAGGTGTGTGCCTTTCCAAATCATGTCCAATCAATTGAATTTACCACAGGTGGACTCCAATCAAGTTGTAGAAACATCTCAAGGATGATCAATGGAAACAAGATGCACCTGAGCTCAGATGGAGAAAAAATACTACATCACGTCTACACTGCTTATGTTTTTTGCACCACTACTACTATTTTGATCTCAATCAAACAATTTGTCAGGTTTATCATCTGACATGCTATTCAACAAGCCACAACTCACTAGATATCAGACTGATACATCAGTTATGATGCCTAGCATATCATTGGCTCTTGAATCTTAGGGCTGTCCCCAACAAAGAAATATCTTGGTTGACCGAGTCGTCCTGTTCTTTCGACCAATCGATTGGTCAAAATGTTTAACCTTAGTTTTCCATTTATAGACAGACACACCCTATGTGTTTGAATTAAATCAACTACATACAGTGGGGAAAAAAAGTATTTAGTCAGCCACCAATTGTGCAAGTTCTCCCACTTAAAAAGATGAGAGAGGCCTGTAATTTTCATCATAGGTACACGTCAACTATGACAGACAAAATGAGAAAAAAAAATCCAGAAAATCACATTGAAGGATTTTTAATGAATTTATTGGCATATGATGGTGGAAAATAAGTATTTGGTCAATAACAAAAGTTTCTCAATACTTTGTTATATACCCTTTGTTGGCAATGACACAGGTCAAACGTTTTCTGTAAGTCTTCACAAGGTTTTCACACACTGTTGCTGGTATTTTGGCCCATTCCTCCATGCAGATCTCCTCTAGAGCAGTGATGTTTTGGGGCTGTCGCTGGGCAACACAGACTTTCAACTCCCTCCAAAGATTTTCTATGGGGTTGAGATCTGGAGACTGGCTAGGCCACTCCAGGACCTTGAAATGCTTCTTACGAAGCCACTCCTTCGTTGCCCGGGCGGTGTGTTTGGGATCATTGTCATGCTGAAAGACCCAGCCACGTTTCATCTTCAATGCCCTTGCTGATGGAAGGAGGGTTTCACTCAAAATCTCACGATACATGGCCCCATTCATTCTTTCCTTTACACGGATCAGTCGTCCTGGTCCCTTTGCAGAAAAACAGCCCCAAAGCATGATGTTTCCAACCCCATGCTTCACAGTAGGTATGGTGTTCTTTGGATGCAACTCAGCATTCTTTGTCCTCCAAACATGACGTGTTGAGTTTTTACCAAAAAGTTATATTTTGGTTTCATCTGACCATATGACATTCTCCCAATCCTCTTCTGGATCATCCAAATGCACTTCAGACGGGCCTGGACATGTACTGGCTTAAGCAGGGGGACACGTCTCTCACTGCAGGATTTGAGTCCCTGGCGGCGTAGTGTGTTACTGATGGTAGGCTTTGTTACTTTGGTCCCAGCTCTCTGCAGGTCATTCACTAGGTCCCCCCGTGTGGTTCTGGGATTTTTGCTCACCGTTCTTGTGATCATTTTGACCCCACGGGGTGAGATCTTGCGTGGAGCCCCAGATCGAGGGAGATTATCAGTGGTCTTGTATGTCTTCCATTTCCTAATAATTGCTCCCACAGTTGATTTCTTCAAACCAAGCTGCTTACCTATTGCAGATTCAGTCTTCCCAGCCTGGTGCAGGTCTACAATTTTGTTTTTGGTGTCCTTTGACAGCTCTTTGGTCTTGGCCATTGTGAAGTTTGGAGTGTGACTGTTTGAGGTTGTGGACAGGTGTATTTTATACTGATAACAAGTTCAAACAGGTGCCATTAATACAGGTAACGAGTGGAGGACAGAGGAGCCTCTGAAAGAAAAAGTTACAGGTCTGTGAGAGCCAGAAATCTTGCTTGTTTGTAGGTGACCAAATACTTATTTTCCACCATAATTTGCAAATAAATTCATTAAAAATCCTACAATGGGATTTTCTGGATTTTTTTTCCTCAATTTGTCTGTCATAGTTGACGTGCACCTATGATGAAAATTACAGGCCTCTCTCATCTTTTTAAGTGGGAGAACTTGCACAATTGGTGGCTGACTAAATACTTTTTTTCCCCACTGTATATGCACTGAGCTTTGTGTGATGCTTTAAGCATAATGTTTAGTTACATAATTAAGACACACAAATGACTCAAGAAAGAACCCAATGGTCACACTGTTAAAGAATGACAGTGAGTGCCTGTGTGACTGGCGCACCTTGTCTCGCTCTCCTCCCTACTGCAGCGAAAAGGCACCACAGCACAGCAAGTGTTTGTTGCGCTGTCCGTGCTGAAGCTGCAACATTTCAGGCATTTTGTTTCTTACTTGTTTCTGACTGAAAAGTTCTGTTCTGTTACTGAAATCCCTAATTTGTTTAGGTAAAACATTCCCTATTCCCTCAACCCTTGCTCTCTTTACATGAAATGCGTAAGCATCACATGCATGTGACCAATAGGGCCTGACCTATAGCCTATCATAATCACATCAATACATTTGTTATAACAGCTAAATGGATGCGGAGGACATGAAAAAGAAACTCGAAACGGGCAAATGTTTACTAGTTGCTCAGGAAGGGAAAGGGAAGTCAGATCTGTGGAGGACATTTTACTTAGTTGTGGAAACTACTGGAGAACAAGAAAAATGAGGGTATAGGAGCTGCGTGAGTATTATGTGTGCCAAACAGTTGCTGTTAGATTACAATATTTTTTCTGGCAATTTGGAACAGTGTAAACAACACTAAATAAATAAGTGTACCAGAGAGTCTGTTCTAACGAGATAAAAAAATGATATATAGCCTTTATTACAGCAGACTAAAAACAGTTGCATGCATTCATGAATTACGGTTTATTTATTGTTTAGGCCAATTATTCAAAGCTCCCTTTATTTAATTTTAAAACTAAAATGCTTGATTGCATTTCAAAGCATGAATGTCTCGAATGCTGTGTGATGGTATGAACGAATGAATGATTGATTGATACAGTAGCCTGTATATTGGAATATAGTAAGTAAGTTACGGTATTAAGACAACTGGACGCGCTCTTGGGCCTACAGCTCGATGGTGGTTATACAAGGCTGCTCTACAAAGCCTACTAATGATAATGACATTACTTATTATTATAATGATGATCATAATAATAACAATAAGAAGGAGATCAAGAAAAAGGAGGGCATAGGAGCGAGAGCTGCGTGCATATTATGTGTGACAAACAGGTGCTGTTAGATTACAATATTATTTGAATGCCTGTTTGGAACAGTGTAGACAACACTAAATACATTCTAAGTAATACCAGACTGCTCTAATGATATATATTTTTAAAGCCTTTATTACAGCATAGCAACGACTAAAAACAGCAAAATCTGTGAAATCGCTTTATCCGACATTTTGCCGTTGCATGAGGCTTGGTGCTCACAGAATCAGTATGCTATTAAACAAACACTCAATAGGCAACAGAAGCAGGATCTGTCTTATTTCTGTAGATATATATGGATACATTATAAAGCCAGGCACATTTAACAGTTAGGCTATTGATTAAAGACCTAATTAAGTTGGGGTTTCCTCTCTCCTCAATTTTCTTAGACAACAAGGCTAAGGCAAGGGCTGTTTCTTCGTCTCTGCTGCTGCCTCCGCCGCATTCTTCTCAATCCCAATATGCTGGTTAACTTTGCTATTATGCACATAGCAACATAGGGAAAGGCGCCAATTCTACAGCGCACTGAAGATTATGTTTCAGAACCGCGGACAGCGTCCGTATACAACGTGGGAGAAAGCACATTTGTTATAAAATAATATTAGATTTATTAGTGTTGCACCATTATTTTTACATAATATAACCATATACAATTTCAGTATCAAATGACTTGGGAGTGACTGTGCCATCCCCGTGGCGTCCACAATGTATTAGTCCACTGAGACAGGCGTGAATCAGACAGGTGTCTTGTGCACCATGAAAAAACCCATAAAAAATATGCGACTGCTCGACCTAAAGAAATCTCGATCGACCAAACAATCGACCAGTTGACTAAATGGAGTCAGCCCTACTAAATATATCGTGCTTTGCCTAATTTATTTTGTCCTGTAGTGTCCATTCAGTCTCTTTTCCCAGTTAATTCATTCTTTTGTATATAATTTTGTGGTTTTACCTTTACTCCTTGTAGGACATTCAGTCAGAAGAAAGCTGCCGTAGAGAGGGACTATGCCCAGGTGAGTGTCTCTCTCTCTCTCTCTCTCTCTCCATCCTTCGTTCTCTCTCTCCCTCTGGAGGCGTGTTCATTCCTGCATGTGGATGCCATTTCATTGTGGCGTTTCTGTCTTTTCATTTGTGTCACCCAAAAAATAACTTGCCTCCAAATAACGACCCACAAAGGGGTTCGGGTAAGGTTGCAGTTGTTGGGTGGATCTGGGCTCAATTGTGGTCAGATGGATTACTCATCTATTCCAGAGGACCACTCTAAAGGGTTCTGTCTCAGTTGTGATGTTTAATGTGGCCCACTTCCTTGTCGTCAAGTTGTTTATGCCACAGTTTCCTGTGGATGTCAATTTACTGTCTGAAAATCCCCCCTCTACTTTGGTCTTTTCCGGCTTTGCATCCCTGTGTGGAATGTGAACCATTACTGTGAGAAAAGAGGGGCCTGGCTTGGGAGTTCCCCCAACCAGGCACTACCCAGCCACTTCATTGTGTGTAATGTAGTGTTGTGTGTGAGAGGGGGCGAGAGAGATTGCTGTTGTGTTTGAGTCTGTGTGTTTTTGTTTTGAGGATTTCATTCACACCCTGCTCATATACCATTCATACTGTGCCTTCAGAAAGTATTCATACCCCTTGACTTATTCCATATTTTGTTGTGTAATAGCCTGAATTCAAAGTGGATTCAAAAATAAATCTCGCTCATCTACACACAACACCCCATAATGACAAAGTGAAAGCATGTTTTTTAATGTTTTCGCAAATGTATTGAAAATGAAATGCATAAATATCTCATTTACAAGGTATTCCACCCCCTAATTCAATACTTTGTAGAAGCACCTTTGGCCGTGATTACAGCTGTGAGTCTTTCTGGGTAAGTCTCTTAGAGCTTTGCACACCTGGATTGTACAATATTCGCACATTATTTCAAAATTCTTCAAGCTCTGTCAAATTGGTTGTTGATCATTGCTAGACAACCATTTTCAGGTCTTGGCTATAGATTTTCAAGTAGATTTAACTGAACTCTAACTAGGCCACTCAGGATGATTCAATGTCATCTTGGTAAGCAACTCCAGTGTATATTTGGTCTTGTTTTAGTTTTTTGTCCTGAATGGTGAATTAATCTGTATCTGGTAGAAAGCAGACTGAACCAGTTTTTCTTAGGATTTTGCCTGTGCTCAGCTCCATTCCGTTTCTTTTTGATCCTGAAAACTCCCTTAACGATTACAAGGATACCCATAACATGATGCAGCCACCACTATGCTTGAACATATGGAAAGTGGTACTCAGTAATGGGTTGTATTGGATTTGCCCCTAACATAACACTTTGTTCAGGACAGAAAGTTATTTGCTTTGCCATATTCTTTGCTGTATTACTTTAGTGCCTTGTTGCGAACAGGACCGTTTAAGATGAGGGAGCGCGGTTCATTTTTTAAATGAGTGTGGGCTTATTTCTATTACAGCATAATGGATGACTGTCATTCATATTCCATTCACCCAGCTCAATGTAACATCGATAGGTTTAGGCTACTACATGATACTCACATTTTCCCTATACCCATCATGAGGTTACTACAACCTAGCCTATGAATGAAAGTTTACAACGTAGGTGCACAGGTTGAGATAATTTTTAATAATCAAGGTGACAGACACCTTGCACACTATTGCTTGCATCTAACTGATCTAGGGTGTAATCATCATTATTCCAGCATTTGTAAACGAGAGTTTCTATGTTTATCTTCGTTCCGTTTGCTTCCGTTTTAAGAAAGGTTTTTCAACAGAATCGGCGGAATGAATACACCCCTTATCACACGTAAACACAGTTTACTTTCATAGCAGCCGCAAACAAACAGAATGATCACTTTGCTCGTTGTAATTCCTTTTCGCATCAACACGCTCTCATCTTCTCTCACATTTTCCCTCCACCTGTGGACTTTAGTGCACAACACATCAGGTGTCTGTGACCAGGTGAAAAAAAACCTTTAGAAGACAACCGTCATATCATAACCGCTAAGCGCTACACACAACCTACATCATTGTCACTATATTATCTACCATCATAGTCTACATAGCTAATAGAACTAACGCATTAGTAAACCTGCTACAATCATGCAGTACAGTGTACAGTCAGAAGGCAGTTTAGCAGTTACACCGGCGGGCCCCGGTGGCAATAAATTAGTAAAATCGAAAGCTTACCTTGACTTGGAAGAGTTCCAGTGTTGGATAGCCAGCCAGCCAGCTAGCTAACATAGCAACCCTCTCTGTTTGAGCCGGGTGATTGAGTAGGCTAAACTAGCGAAGTGAAAGTGTAAAAATTACTACGAAATATAGCTAGCTCTCTCTCCCCGCTCTCTTGCTTCTCCTTCATTTTTTAAGGAATGTATTTGTTCAAAACTGTTTAGCTATTGTCTTTCTGTCTTTGAGTCAACTACTCACCACATTTTATGCACTGCAGTGCTAGCTAGCTGTAGCTTATTCTTTCAGTGTTAGATTCATTCTCTGATCCTTTGATTGGGTGGACAGGATGTCAGTTCATACCGCAAGAGCTCTGACAGGTTGGAGGACGTCATCCAGAAGTTGTCATAATTACTGTGTAAGTCTATGGAAGGGGGTGAGAACCATGAGCCTCCTAGGTTTTGTATTGAAGTAAATGTACCCAGAGGAGGACGGAAACTAGCTGTCCTCCAGCTACACCATGGTGCTACCCTTGAGAGTGCTGTTGAGGCTACCGTAGCTTCCTTCTTTTCACTGTCAATTAGGTTAGTATTGTGGAGTAACTACAATGTTTATTTCTACCCATCTACCAATAGGTGCCCTTCTCTGCGAGCCATTGGAAAACCTCCCTGGTCTTTGTGGTTGAATCTGTGTTTGAAATTCACTGCTCAACTGAGAGACCTTACACAGATAATTGTGTGTGTGAGTTATAGAGATGAGGTAGTCATTCAAAAATCATGTTAAACAATATTATTGCACACAAAGTGAGTCCAAGCAACTTATGATGTGACTTGTTAAGCAAATTGTCTCTCCTGAACTTATTTAGGCTTGCCATAACAAAGGGGTTGGTCCTCTGTAGCTCAGCTGGTAGAGCACGGCGCTTGTAACGCCAAGGTAGTGGGTTCGATCCCCGGGACCACCCGTACACAAAAAAAATGTATGCACACATGACTGTAAGTCGCTTTGGATAAAAGCGTCTGCTAAATGGCATATTATTATTAATACTTATTGACTCAAGACATTTCAGCTTTTTATTAATACAAATAAAAAATCAAAATCAAAACATAATTCCAATTTGACATTATGGGGTATTGTGTGTAGGCCAGTGACAGAAATATAAATGTAATACATGTTTAATTCAGGCTGTAACACAACAAAATTTGGAAAAATTCAAGGGGTGTGAATACTTTCTGAAGGCACTGTATGTACCACCATTTTCTATATATCAAGAGTCACCCTCAAGACAGAGCGCTTCCAAGACACTTTCTCACACCCACTCTAAAACCAACACTTTATCCGGCTAAAGATTCAGGGTGCCACACAACAAAACCATAAATAGCATGCAAGTCTTTTGTGCACAATATACAAACGTGCACAAGGACACTATAAACAAGGACACTGAATAATTCTCATCACCACATGATCTATTGTCGAATAGCATTTTTTGTACTACTTCCTGTGTCATTGTGTCTTTCCCTAAAGCCATCCTGTGAACTATAGATACACACATGTATTTTTTAAGATATCTTTCTAAGGTAGCCATGCAGCTGCTTCTCAAATACATTACTGATGCTTGTTATTATTTCTGTGGTGCACCATAATAAACACTTTTCTGCCTCGATTTGGAGCCACGCCTCATAGTCGTGTGACTAGCTCAGAATGTGAATTGATTATCATGTCTCTCAGGAAATCCACACCCCCTGAGTCCCAAACAGTCCCACACTGTTACCTCTATGCACCAGTAATTTGAGCCTGGGGGCAAGATTATGCAAACACACACGCACACACGCACTCCAAACAACCCCCACTCAGTAATATATAGTCTCTGTCTCATGTAGACGTCAATCTAAGAGATACAGTGCATTAGGAAAGTATTCAGACCCCTTGACCTTTTCCACATTTTGTTACGTTACAGCCTTATTCTAAAATGGATTAAATAGTTTTTTCCTCTCATCAATCTACACACAATACCCCATAATGACAAAGCAAAAACAGGTTTTTAGAAATGTTTACAACTATATATAAAATTTAACTGAAATATCACATTTACATAAGTATTCAGACCCTTTACTTTGTTGAAGCGCCTTTGGCAGCGATTACAGCCTCGAGTCTTCTTGGGTATGACGCTACAAGCTTGGCACACCTGTATTTGGGGAGTTTCTCCCATTCTTCTCTGTAGATCCTCTCAAACTCTTTCAGGTTGGATGGGGAGCGTCGCTGCACAGCTATTTTCAGGTCTCTCCAGAGATGTTTGATCGGGTTGAAGTCTGGGCTCTGGCTGGGTCACTCAAGGACATTCAGAGACTTGTCCCGAAGCCACTTGTGCGTTCTCTTGGCTGTGTGCTTAGGGTTGTTTCCTGTTGGAAGGTGAACCTTAGCCCCAGTCTGAGGTCCTGAGTGCTCTGGAGCAGGTTTTCATCAAGGATCTCTCTTTTCTTTTCTCCGTTCATCTTTCCGTCGATCCTGACTAGTCTCTTAGTCCCTGCCGCTGAAAAACATCCCCGCAGCATGATGCTTCCACCACCATGCTTCACCGTTGGGGTGGTGCCAGGTTTCTTCCAGACGTGACGCTTGGCATTCAGGCCAAATAGTTCAATCTTGGTTTCATCAGACCATAGAATCTTGATTCTCATGGTCTGAGAGTCATTTAGGTGCCTTTTGGCAAACTCCAAGCGGGCTGTCATGTGCCTTTTACTGAGGAGTGGTTTCCATCTGGCCACTCTACCATAATGGCCTAATTGGTGGAGTGCTGCATAGATGGTTGTCCTTCTGGAAGGTTCTCCCATCACCACAGAGGAACTCTGGAGCTCTCTGAGTGACCATCAGGTTCTTGGTCACCTCTCTGACCAAGGCCCTTGTCCCCCGATTGCTCAGTTTGGCCAGCTCTAGGAAGAGTCTTCGTGGTACCAAACTTCTTCCATTTAAGAATGATGGAGGCCACTGTGTTCTTGGACCTTCAATGCTACAGAAATATTTTGGTACCCTTCCCCAGATCTGTGCCTCGACAGAATCCTGTCTTGGAGCTCTACGGACAATTCCTTCGACCTCATGGCTTAGTTTTTGCTCTGACATGCACTGCCAGCTGTGGGACCTTATATAGACAGGTGTGTGCCTTTCCAAATCATGTCCAATCAATTGAATTTACCACAGGTGGACTCCAATCGAGTTGTAGAAACATCTCAAGGATGATCAATGGAAACAGGATGCACCTGAGCTCAAGTTCATGTCTCCATAGCAAAGGGTCTGAATACTTATGTAAATATATTTTTTTTTAATACATTTGCTAAAATGTCAAAAAACCTGTTTTCGCTTTGTCATTATGGGGTATTGTGTGTTGATGAGGAAAAAAAGTTATATAATCCATTTTAGAATAAATCTGTAACGTAACAAAATGTGGAAAAGGTCAACTGGGTTGTATACATTGGGGAACACCACCTGGCTCATGTTTGTGCCTATTTATCCCAGTGACTCATACTAGGTCATTTGATTATGACTATATGGATTTCCCTAAAGAGCACACACTCCGGGGTGAAGTTTCCCCTAGGTACAGATCTAGGATCAGCTTCCCATCCCTCAATCCTAACCTTATCCATTAGTCATGGAAATGCTAAACTGACCCTTACGCCAAGAGCACACGCTGTAGTTGCCAAGCATGAGGATTGTCTGTACATGCAATCAATATGACTTTCCCAACATGTGTTTCAATGACATACAGTTGTGTTTGCTTGTGATAATGCAACAGGAGTATTTTTCTCACTCTGCTTGCAGCTTTCGTCTCTGAACTGTCATGGGTTGTGTTCATTAGGTACCAAATGTTTTTTTAAACGGTCTGAAACAGGGAGGGACTACCTGGACTTGTTCAATAAGAAGCACTTGTAGTCATTTTCCATTGCAAAACATTTCTAAACGTTTTCCCTAATGAGCTGGTAGAAGCAACAGATGGCTTTATTGGGCGCCAAATTAGAGACGAGCTTTAGACTGAATCAAAGCGGGTCACAGTCGACTCTGAAACGCTTATTTTTCTCTAACTTACCCCTCTTCCTTTTGCGTCTTCTCTATCCCTCTCTTTTTCCTCTCTCTCTTAACACCTGCATGCTGCCATGACCTGATTGATATTCAAATCACAGTAA